>NC_041408.2:36751703-37021703 GCF_900747795.2 Erpetoichthys calabaricus
AAATTTCATATTTGAAAAGATCTCTTCATAGTCCTGCCACTCAGCTGAATCATGAAACAAAAGATCTCACACTTTTCCCATTTAATAAGATTACTGGTTGTTGGATCATACATCAAGAAGAGTGGTCAATTACTACCTTTATAAGTCTTCAGGGACAAATCCATGAAAACAAAAAGAAGTGTGATCTCTTCCATTTATAATGTGTGTAACTATTAGTTACAGACACAATAGTAAACAGGTAAATGAGGATGTGATCATGTGCATTGTGTTGGTATATGCCTTGCAAGCTTGGTGCCCAGTTTTTGAAAAAGAAGAGTTGATGACTACCAACAGTAGCATTTATTTCTGTAACACATTTTCATACACAGAATGTGGCTCAAAGTGCTTTAAAAGATCTCAAAGAAATAGCTACAAGAAAAGAAAAACAAGTTAATTTAATCAAGAATAGTAATGAATAAGTAATAAAAAATAAATCAATATGTGCTTACATAACATAGATACATATGTAATTAGTAGAAGAGTTCTTACATATAATTGTATATTCTAAGTCTGTAAAGATGAGTATGATTGTAGCTGCATTTGTCCCAAATTACCAAAGTTCTGCAGCTTTTAGTTTGCTTCATAGGACGGTTCTGGCACTAGTGTGATGCATTTTGAAATAATTATAAAGACCACATATCTTCATTTTAAAAGTTTTAGTAAAATTTCAAAGCAAAACAATTCACGCAAAAATAGAGAAAAATAAATATTAAAGACAAGAATGTTTTTGTTTAAAGAAAGTTCTGTTTAAAACTTAATGATCTTATTTCATGTTTTTCTAAGTTTGATCAATTTAAAGGTTCATATCAAAACACTCAGAAAACTGTATGCCAATCTTCTATTTGAAAATTCATCTTAACAGTCCATGCTGACAATAAAACTGTTTCCTAACTGGCTTAATTAGCACTCAGTTTTACAGATATAGCTAAGAAAGTTCTATTTCATATTAACTTACAGTGGGTAAAAGACTATCCCATATTTTAAGTAACTACTGATATTTTATTATTGAAATTAAGCAATTCTAACATTAAACGTTCTAAGATTGGCTCTTACATTTCCCTTTGGCATTTTAAGTGTTTCATCTTTTAAAGGCAGATTTAAGTAGCAGTGACCACCTACCAATCTTGCAGATACTGAAACTATGCACATAAACTTGATGTCCTCCTGCAACATTTCTTCTCTCTCTTCACAGATGTGCTCTGGAAAATCTTATTTGTAGTGCAATATTTCTTCTGTTTCTGCCATTGACACACGATTGATTGAATGTTTAGGCAGCATCTAATTCTTTGTATGGCCTATCAACCATCCATCCAAGTGCAGTCTTCACAACATGATTTGCCACAGCTCAACTACAGGACTGCTTCGAACAGACGGACTGGGACATATTTGAACAAAAAAGAGCTGGAAACACTCACAGGAACGGTACTGGACTATATCAGGTTCTGCATCGGTGGACAAAAACATTCGGGTTTTCCCAAACCAGAAACCTTGGATGACCAGCCAGGTCCGTACACTTCTCAGAGCCCGCGATGCTGCCTTCAGGTCAGGTGACAGAACTCTGTACAGGGCTGCCCGAGCCACACTGAAAAGTGGAATTAAAAAAGCCAAGACGGACCATAAGAGGAGCATAGAGTCCCACCTGTCCAGCCACAATACACGGGAGGTGTGGCAGGGAATACAAAACATCACAAACTACAGAGGCTGTGATGCAACAACAGGAGATCTGAGTGTGCAGCTAGCAGAGCTAAACTGCTTCTTTGCTTGGTTTGAATCATCACAACAGCAGCACTCACCTGCTCCCACCCTCACCGGGTTCCTGCACCACTCCACTCACTGTAATGGGGCACAGTGTCAGACGGGTGCTCCTGGAAGTGAACCCCAAGAAGGCTGCCAGCCCAGATGGAGTGCTTGATAGGGTGCTCAGAGCGTGTGCCCATCAGCTCACCTTTATCTTCACCAAAATCTTCAACCTCTCCCAAGCCCAGGCAGTTATTCTGTCCTGCCTAAAATCAGCCACAATCATCTCCCATCACCAGCATAAATGATTATCGCCCTGTGGCCCTCACTCCGGTAATCATGAAGTGCTTCGAGAGACTGGTTCTCCAGCACATCAAGGACTGTCTCCCCCAAGACTTCGATCCCTACCAATTCGCATATTGCACAACCAGATCCACAGAAGACGCCATCGCTGCAGCTCTCCACTCTGTGCTGAGCCATCTAGGGCAGCAGCAGAGCTACGTCCGGATGCTCTTTGTGGATTACAGCTCAGCTTTTAATACAATCATTCCTGACATTCTTATCACCAAACTGGTCACTCTTGGCCTCCCCCCTCTCACATGTGTCTGGATAAAAGACTTTCTTACCAACTGGCTCCAGACAGTGAGACTCGGCACCCACCACTCCTCCATTCGCACACTGAACACCGGTACCCCACAAGGCTGTGTGCTGAGCCCCCTTCTGTACTGTTTCTACACCCACGACTGCAGTCTGGCACACAACAACAACCTCATCATCAAGTTTGCTGACGACATCACAGTGGTCGGACTTATCTCAAAGGGAGACAAGGCAGCTTACAGAGAGGAGGTCCTGAAGTTGGCAGCCTGGTGTTCAAAGAACAATCTGGCTCTGAACACCAGGAAAACCAAGGAGATCATTGTCGACTTCAGGAGGCACAGCACCGACTTAGCCCCCTTTTATATCAATGGCGAGTGTGTGGAGAGGGTCCATACCTTCCGGTTTCTCGGCATCCTTATCTCCGCTGACATCTCCTAGACAGACAACATCACAGCAGTCATCAAGAAGGCTCAGCAGCGGTAACACTTCCCGAGAGTCCTCAGAAAGCACAACCTGGACTTCAACCTGCTACTGACCTTCTACTGCTCGTCCATCGAGAGCCTGCTGACGTACTGTATCACAGAATGGTACGGCAGCTGCACCATGGCAGACAGGGAGAGGCTTCAGAGAGTAGTAAAGGCAGCAAAGAAGATCATCGGCTGCCCTCTCTCCTCCCTGATGGACATTTACACCTCCCGCTGCCTCAGCAGAGCAAAAAACATCATCAAGGACAGCTTCCACCCTGGCTCTGATCTGTTTGACCTGTTGCCTTCAGGGAGGCGCTGCAGGTGCATCACAACAAGGACAAACAGACTCAAGAACAGTTTTTTCCCAAAAGCCATAACCATTCTAAACTCACACATACACTGACTACACAGTCTAACCCCCCAACCCCTGGACTTCCTTCTATCCATCAACTGTAATATCCAATATCTAAATGGTACTGATAATAACTGTACAATATTTGTATACTGTACAATATCATTACTCTCAGGGTCCAATATCCACCACTCACTGCACATGATCATCATTATTGTACAATGTTTAAATTATGTGCAATAACCCAATAGTGCAATAGTTATTTATTCTTTCCAGTATTTAACTAATGTGCAATAACCCAATAGTGCAATAGTTATTATTTTTTCCATATGTATATAGTGTCGCAGAACTTTTTTGCAACTTCTTTACAACTTTTTGCACCATTTGTTTATTTGTTTATTTACTTGTTGTGTTCTACATATATGTCTGCACTGAAGGAGCTGTTTTTAATCTCAGGCATTCTGTTCTATTCTAAAGACTTTGGTTTTTCTGATTCCTATTAAAAGATCAACTTCAGAATCTATAAATGGTAGATGTACCTCTTCAAGATATGTCCATTTCTCAAAATCTTCCTATCATGAAATATTTTCTCTATCCACTGGAATAGTGACCTGTGTATACACTTTTGGCAAATCAATATATGCATTATCATTGAGTCCACACACCTGAAAGTCTGATAAAATATGACTCCTATTTAGCATTCTTGAATCAGTATCACAGTTACTCATTGTTTTGAGGAATACTTGAGCTCTTCTTCCTGAAACGTTTAACTGTCTCTTAACATTTTCAGTACAAATTGTTACTGTACTACCAGGGTCTATAAAGGTGTATGTCTGTACATACCTTTTGATCTTCGTAGATTTTACCTTAATAGGGACCACATATAGTGCATATTCTTCTCTGACCCCATTAAGAGTGCAGATTCCCTTCTCATTTCTTCATCAGTGGTTGTAGCTTTAGTAAATGTAGCTTTACTGGATGTAGCTCTATCCTCTTTTTTGATATGCAGGATGTCTGGGTGTTATAGAGAACATATCTGACATTTTGGTTTTTCTTTATGATTCTTACCAAGGTGCCCCTGTTTGAGACAATGAAAACATAAACCTTTAGATTTTAAAAAGTCAATTCTGTCTTTGTGTGGGAATGCTTTGATTTTCAAAGAAGTATCGGGCGTGCTTATTGATAATGTTCTTGACATAGTAAATTCGTCATTAGATACGGGGGTCTTCCCAGACTGTCTTAAGACTGCGGTAGTTAAACCCCTACATAAGAAAAATAATCTCGATCCCTCTGCTCTTGAAAATTATAGACCCATCTCTAACCTGCCTTTCTTAAGTAAAATTCTAGAGAAGGCAGTCATTATACAGTTAAATGAGCACCTCAATAAACCTGCTATTCTTGATAAATTTCAGTCAGGTTTTAGAACAAATCACAGCACAGAAACTGCACTCGTTAAAGTAGTAAATGACTTGCGGGTAAATGCAGACAGAGGCCATTTATCTGTTCTCATCCTCTTAGATCTGAGTGCCGCATTTGACACCATTGATCATAATATTCTTAAGAATCGCCTTAGTCAATGGGTGTCTTAAATTGGTTTGAATCCTACCTGGCAGGGAGAAAATTCTTTGTTAGTTGTGGTAATTATAACTCAAAGACACATGATATTCTATATGGTGTTCCACAAGGCTCTATCCTGGGTCCACTGCTCTTCTCAATCTACATGCTTCCATTAGGTCAGATTATCTCAGGGCACAACGTGAGCTACCACAGCTATGCTGATGACACACAGCTGTATTTATCAATAGCGCCTGATGACCCCAAATCTCTTGATTCGCTAACACAATGTCTAACTTGTATCTCAGAATGGATGAATAGTAACTTTCTCAAATTAAATAAAGAAAAAACCGAAATCTTAGTGATTGGCAATAATGGATACAATGAGGCTATTAGAAATAAACTGGATGCATTAGGATTAAAAGTCAAATCGGAGGTAAAAAGCTTAGGGGTAACCGTTGATTGTAATCTGAATTTTAAATCGCATATTAATCAGATCACTAGGACAGCATTTTTTCACCTAAGAAACATAGCAAAAGTTAGACCTCTTATATCATCGAAAGATGCAGAGAAATTAGTTCATGCGTTTGTTTTCTTTCGGCTAGATTACTGTAACGCACTCCTTTCAGGACTACCCAAAAAAGACATCAATCGTTTGCAACTAGTGCAGAATGCAGCTGCTAGAATCCTTACCAGGAGAAGAAAATCAGAACACATTTCTCCAGTTTTGATGTCACTACACTGGTTACCTGTGTCATTCAGAATTGACTTTAAAATTCTGCTTATGGTTTATAAAGCTTTAAATAATCTCGCCCCGGCTTATATATCGGAATGTCTGACACCTTATATTCCAAATCATAACCTCAGATCCTCAACTGAGTGTCTCTTTAGAATTCCAAGAGCAAAACTTAAAAGAAGTGGTGAGGCGGCCTTCTGCTGTTATGCACCAAAAATCTGGAATAGCCTGCCAGTAGGAATTCGCCAGGCTAATACAGTGGAGCACTTTAAAAAACTACTGAAAACATATTACTTTAACATGGCCTTCTCATAACTTCACTGTAATTTAATCCTGATACTCTGTATATCCAATTCATTATAATAACTATTCATTCAAAATCTGTACTAACCCCTACTCTCTCTTCTGTTTCCTTTTCCGGTGTCCTGTTGGTGGTGGCGTGCGCCACCACCATCTACCCAAAGCACCATGATGTTCCAACAATGATGGATGGATTAAAAGCCAGAAGTCTGTATGACCATCAGCATCAAGTGACTCCGTGAAAAACCCGAACTACAAAGAGGACTATTTCATTTATGTTAGGTAGAATGCCCAGAGGGGACTGGGCGGTCTTGTGGCCTGGAACCCCTACAGATTTTATTTTTTTCTTCAGCCTTCTGGAGTTTTTTTTTTGTTTTTTCTGTCCACTCTGACCATCGGACCTTACTCCTTTCTATGTTAATTAATGTTGTCTTATTTTAATTTCTTATTTTGTCTTTTATTTTTCTTCTCTTCATTATGTAAAGCACTTTGAGCTACTTTTTGTATGAAAATGTGCTATATAAATAAATGTTGTTGTTGTTTACTACATTCTGCATGAATGTGCTCATCACTGTAAAATACACAAGGTGTTTGAAATGCAAAGACAGCTGTTGCAGACTTTTTGACTGAGCTGTCTTGAGTCCTTGATACCTATAGCAAACATAATTCCTCTCTAGCCAGTTTTCAATGTAAACTTTCCCTTGTCTGTCTTTTCTTTTTTCTGTGTGTATTCATAGCTTTGAGATGTACTTCCAAACACAGAATGCAAGAATATTTCAGCCTGCCAATGTAAAAAGATAATTAGCTTGGCCATGCCTGCCCTTATGTCTTCCCTTTCTTGATGTTCGTAGGCAAAACTTCCCCATTCATTTCGTAAAATGAAAGGGAGTTTCAAGAGTACAAGACAAATATTTGAATTACTGATGAATTCTTCATCATTCTCTACATCGGACGTGGCATTCATACAACTAGCAAGGAAGGCTGCATAATCTCTCAGAGCCATTCCTTCATTCTACCTTGTTTGAGGCCATTTCAATGCTTTGTTCAGATACATGATGGCTATGTATATTTGGTCGCCATATTACAATACAATACAATTCATTTTTGTATAGCTCAAAATCACACAAAGAGTGCCGCAAAAGGCTTTAGCAGGCCTGTTCTTTTGACAGCCTCCCAGCCTTGACTCTCTAAGAACACAAAGAAAAACTCCCAAAAAAATAATTGGAAGAAATTTAGGGAAAGGCAATTCAGAGAGAGACCCCTTTCCAGGTAGGTTGGGCATGCAATGGGTGTCAGAAAATGGAGTAAATACAATACACAAATAATAACACAATTAATCGTCTTCACAGAGCTAGATGGCCAATCTATTGTTGCCACCTCAGGAATACAATATAACAGTACTGTACAATAGTAGTAGTCCAAACTACAAAGCAAAATGGAAGAATAGATTATATCACTCACTCAATACAGATAAATACAACATGTGGTATAGCGGGTCTGCAGCTTTAAAACAATCGGTTAATCTGTATAACCGTGTCGTTCTCCGTGGGCGCGATTGTATGACTGCGGGGAATAAATGACGTAGTTGGAGCGAGTCACACCTGCACGTGTGGGTGCGATCGTTCTCAATTACTTTATTGGCTTCCTGAGGCATGTGATTAAGGCTCAGCGCTCACGGAGGCATGGGGGTATGTATATATACGGGTCGACACCAGGAAAAGGGGGGATATAGATGTATAAAGGAAGAAAAAGGAGTTTAAAGGACGTGAAAGAGTCGTCTTAGCAGCAATGATCTGGCCTCCTGTAAGGAGCAGACAGCATGAGCTGGGGCCCCGCGAAGGAGCATTAGATTGTGGCACTCTAGGGGCTAGTTCACACCACTGAATGTTCAGTTGGAGTGGGGTGAGCAAGGCAGGTGTCCTCCCAAGGGATCTGAGGAGCAACTGCGTGAAGGATGAAGGGAGGAGAGCCGACGTCGGACGGTCTGGCAGTGATGTCCTTAATGGAAGCCAAGATGGAGGTTGGCCGAAAGGAGCTCATGGCAGTTGGGTCTCCACTGGCTGCGGGAGTTATGGGTGAGCTGGGGAGAATGAGAGACGGAGGTGGGCTAAGACCGGGAAGAGTGAGACTGCATTTTTAACCTTGGATTTTATTGGATTTATTTATTTCTGGCTTTTATCTCCACTGACCACTTGTTTCAATGGATTTATTGAACCTATGATGCATTGCACTTTTTGTTTGGACACTGTTTTGATTGTTTAGTTATTAATAAAAGCACTTGGCATTCTTGCACAAATCCACTGGCTTCATTTGAGAATTGTCCTCATTTGTCAGCTCATCTCGGTGACATTACCGATGGTGTCGGGTTCAGGGCTCAAGAAAGAAGAAGGGAGTGTGGAGCGAACCTGCATCGTCACACAACATAGCACTGTTTTAGCACTGTGAAGATGGAAATCATCTCTCAACAGGGAGTCCATTCATTGTGAGGCACAATCGTACAACACACTCACTCACAGAGGGTCAATTTAAATTTGCCAGTTAAAGTACCTTTCTGGCTCTTTAAATAATGAGGCAAGGTAATTTTTATGTTCAAATTCAAATTTTATATTCAGAATTAACTTTATACTTTATATTCAAGATGGTGAATTAATATATTCTTGATTGACTTCATAAATTCAGATCCTGACTTCATATAATTTTCAGATAGGAACTTTACTGTCACAGGCAGAGTTTGTTTATTTTCCACTTTGTTATTATTTTTGTTGTTTTTGAGTAATTATTTTTCATGTGTTTTTATTTTTAGGTAATTTTCTGTGGAAGCTTATTCCTGCTACTCAAAAAATGTTTGCATTATTTTGCAAAAGAATTTTAGTTGTTTTGCAAAAGAAGCCATTGTGGAAGGCTTGTAGTATTGTCTGCACATTGCCAACTGGCACTGAAGATAAAGCACATGTTCAAAAAGCAGACATCTGTAAGGTACAGGAAATCTAGAACTCGAAACATTAATTAAACCCAAATCATATATTAATAATATAGGTTGATAGAGATACAAAATAAGTATATCCACAAGTTCACTTTTAATCAATGATGAACATACAGCTCGGTTAAACCAACGGCTCAAGTGTAAGCTGTCTCTATTTACATCGGTTACACAGCTAGTTTTAGACCAGTGTCGACAGGTATCAAGCAGATGCAGAGGTGTAAAACCAGTAGACTTTAATACATAAAATATATAAGCTATTACTTATAATTACAAAGCAATTTAATCTGTATGTAGGGAAAAACAGTATTTTCAAATTGCAACAAACACGGTAATTGATTATTTTATCAGCTGAAATACATTTTAGGCTAAATATAATTTTGCATCACTTTGTTGTTAATCAAATTTTAAAATATATCGTTTTAAGTGAATATCTTAAGTTATATAATGGAAGGTAAGTATTTCTATTAGCAAATGGTATTCAGGGGCATCAGGGGTAAGTTAAAATAAATATTAATAGTAGTTTTCTGCAAACATTGGCAATAAAATTAAGCTTTAATTATTATTTTTTCCATTATTAACAAATTGATTTTTTTTGCTTGTTACACTAAACTATAATATTTTAAATTAATAAACAGGGGAAGGTATATTAAATCATTTTGATTACTTTCTTTGTACTTCTGTTTTCAAGCTTTTTATTCATACATACATTATACAATACAATACAATAGTTTATTTTTGTATAGCCCAAAATCACACAGGAAGTGCCGCAATGGGCTTTAACAGGCCCTGCCTCTTGACAGCACCCCAGCCTTGACTCTCTAAGAAGACAAGGAAAAACTCCCAAAAAAACCTAGTAGGGAAAAATGGAAGAAACCTTGGGAAAGGCAGTTCAAAGAGAGACCCCTTTCCAGGTAGGTTGGGCATGCAGTGGGTGTCAAAAGAAGGGGGTCAATACAATACAATACACAGAACAGAACAAATCCTCAATAAAAAATAAAAAATAAATTTTTTTTAGAAGTACGGAGCAGAATTTAACAGTAGATGATATCACATAATAAGATTTGGATAATTTTAGACTCCTGGAGACCTCATCCATCAAGCTGCCTGCCCCATTTGGCCATTCCACGGCTGAAACAGTGTTGGGCCAGCCAATCCGATGAAAGGACCCCTCTTTCTCACGATTCCTGCGATCCTCCATCAGGGATGACTTTAACTTAGGCAGGCAAAACAACTTGGCAGGTGGGCCGTTGCACCAAGTGCCACATTTGAGTACCGAGAAGAGAAACAGAATAGGTGAGGGTTAGTATCCAATTCTAACTATCATGTTACTTATGTTTTAGTGCTAATGACTAACAACAGAGATGCAGTATGTACAGTTAATCAGCAGCTCTAGTCAGGATATGCTAAACTGAAGTAGTGAGTCTTCAGCCGGGATTTAAAAGCTGAGACCGAAGAGGCATCTCTTATAGTAGCAGGAAGAGCATTCCACAGTTTAGGGGCCCTGTAACTAAAAGCTCGACCTCCCATTGTTATTTTATTAATCCTTGGAACCATAAGCAGACCAGCATCTTGAGATCTTAATGTGCGCTCTGGTTTGTAAGTCATGATAAGTTCAGACAAGTAAGCCGGACCTCGGCCATTTAATGCTTTATATGTTAAAAGAAGGATTTTGAAATCTGCCCTAAATTTAACCAGGAGCCAGTGTAAGGATAATGGATTCAGCAAAGATGGCATTAAGTAGTATAATAAGAATGTACTTTGATCTTGGACTAGAACAAAAGGACATTTAATTGTGTTTGGATCACAGTCATGGAATAATTGTTTCCCTTTGAACTTTGCAAACAAATTTATATTGTTTAAACTTGTACAGACGGAAACACAAGACAGACGTCTGGACTTAGCTCTATTTCTTCAACAGGAAATCAATAAATCAGGAAGACTCCATGGATATATTTGGATGTATGCAAAATGCTTAGCAAATGGGTATGTTAGTGACTCTGAAATTATAAGACTTCTACTAAAGATACTAGACCACGAAGGAGATGAACAACATAAACATCATTGTTTAAGATGCCGTCTGTTTTCTAGAAAGGGTCCTAACAATACATGGCACCTAAACTCCAATGATAAATTAAAACCCTATGGTATTTTGGTTTTATTGATGGCTTTTCAAGGTATATTATTGTCAGAATCAAGTAATAGTGGAAATGCTGTAATAACTGCAAATTATTTTGAACAAGCAGTTAAAAAGCTGTCAATACCTTGTTTGAACTGACCTTGGGGTTGAAAATATATTTGTTGAAAAAATGTACAAATTTCTAAGAAAAAATCACACAGATTTTTATTCTTCTGAAAACAGTTTTATACTCGGTCAAAGCAGAACCAATCAATGTATTGAATTTTAGTGGAGCATACTAAGGAAACAGAATCTTCAGTTTTGGATGGATCTTTTTAGGCAAATCCAAGTGGACAGTTACTTCATTGGAGATTTTCTACATAAGGATGGCGATAAGATTATGCTTTATGAAGTGAATACAGCTATGTAATTCTTTTTTCTCTTTATTTGTTTATGATATCTCCATAGAAAGCTTTGCCAATAATCTACACCTTTTGAAGAAACGGTGCCAACTTAAAACCATGTCCTACAAAGTAGTATGAAAATATTTAATCACTCCTTTATGCCTTGTGAACAGTTTGCTATTACTTTTTTCACAATAACGAGACATCACACAGATAAAGGTTTGGGGCAGCCACCCGTATAATGAGGTATCCTGGCTGCAAAGTCGAAAATGCAAAATATAGAGCACTGATGTGCTTACAACAGAGTCCACAACAAGACTGAGGAATTAGGACAAAGGGCAGGGTTTTAAAGGGGAAGACAGGAAGTGAGGTCATAAGGATCAGGGACGTGTTCGTTCTCCATTGGTTCGGGCCCGGACGTGACGTCAGAGGGGCTGGAGCCAGTAAGGACTCCTTCGATTGGTTCGGTCCCGGAAATGATGTCACGAGAGCCAGGTGGAATCTCCCGGGAATGGTCTGCAGGCAAGAAAGAAAAAGAGTCAGTGCACTCTGCCACCTCCCGGCATATCTCAGAACTGCCATCACTCAAGCCCTTTAGCTGCCTCCCATGCACATGTGTGGGACACTTATTGCAAATATATTTTGTCATTCTTATTTATAGGAGAAGGGAATCAATTTAATGTTATGCCAGGTATATTGATAGATGTGAAAATGAATTACTTTTATCAATGAAAAGAAAGAATAAGCAGACCTTCTAATGGTTTATGGCAATTGATGATCATTGGTTCTCATAGTTAATATAATGCTGCTGAAAAGCACAGTGCAGTTGATTACACATTAATTTTCTTTAACAATTTATAACGTATTGCATTTCAGGCCGACTGCGGTAGATTGGCACCTTGCCCGGAATTGGTTCCTGCCTTGTGCCCTGTGCTGGCTGGGATTGGCTCCAGCAGACTCACGTGACCCTGTGTTCGGATTCAGCGGGTTGGTAAATGGATGGATGGATGGATTTCAGGCTGAGTTGGATGACATTGTTGCCATTTGGAATCGGACATTATATGAGATCCAATTCTTCTGCCATCCTTCCCAGTGAGAAACCTTTTCTTTTGTATACTCTTCCAGAAATGTTTGGTAATCAAGATGAACTTGTTTTTGTCGATCCAGTAGAAACTGAAGTTAGGGAAGAGGAAAGCATTCCTTAAAGTTAATATCCCTGTGATCAATATATACTGTATGAGCTGTGCTGTATACTTATGGAACAGAATGGCTTTAGCATGCCATCTGGCCCTTCTGATGCTTTAACACTCTACCAGGCACTTAAGGGCAGTAATATACAATTTACTTTAGAAAAAGGGATACATTTCATTTTGTAATGGACCAATATATTTATTAGACATTTTCTGCAATTATTTATAACATGCTCTTTAAATCATTGATACAGTATGTGCCTTCAATCATTTATATCAGTAACAGTTGCACAAAAAATATTTTGTAATTTAAAAAGTATTCTGTGTGATTCCTAATTACATTATTACCACTAAACATAAAAATAAGCCTCAGGTAGGCAAAAAGCCACTAAAACAATTCACAGAGCAATGTGATCTATAAATATATTGGTGTTACAAGTACTTTGCATGTTTTACATTTGCTGTTTTAAATTTTAGTAATTCAAATTATATCTCAGAAAAAATACAAATGTGCTTTCAATAAAACCACCACACACACTGTTATTTCTGGATCAATATCATATGCATTTATATACTCATTCCAGTTTACAATATTATGTAATGTGTAGATAAATGTTAAAGTGTCTAAATAAAAGTCCACAATCTTTTCTTGTTTCAGTATCAGAATAAACATTATCAGTTCTTAAAATGTATGTGAAATATTATGAGGCTAATAGAAACTTTCTGAGCCTAATATAAAGCTCAAAAATTGTATCATGAGTGATTTTGTGAATCATAACTATACTCAGGCATTATAAGGTAGTAATAATTTACTTGGAACAAAAGCATTTTTGAATTTGATAATTAGTCTTAGAATGAACATAAGAGAGTGTGTAAGTTATCTGTATTAATGAAACCACAATATTGTAACACAGATCAGATCTGCTTGAAGCCACCCGTTTAGCCAGGTCCAGGAGTTGTGTTTAGTTACATATGTAGCCCTCCCACCATTGAACTGGCACATTACCTATGACACAGGATGAAATTTCACTGGTGAGATCCACATTAAACACACCCAATAAATTTATTAAACACACTACTCAAAGGATATTATCGAAGTTTAAATGAACTCAATTAATTTGTCTGAGTTACACAACAGGTAAGGTTCACACATACAGTAGAAATCAACAATAATATATATATGCTCATATGCAGTACACAACTCCACAGGTACTCACAGTGTCCTTCCAGAACTTTCGCCGCACTTCACATTTTCCTCCGTGGCGGAACACAGGAATCTCACAGCTCCATCTGGAATGATGCCAGGAGCTTCGTCTTGATGCAGGATTTATTTGCATTCCCTTTTTATATAGCAAAGTTATGTAAAGTAGGCATCCGACTCTTCGTTTGACTGTCCCTTTTTTTCCAAAGTTGAGCTCTCTTTTTCATCCAATGAGCCAAACTCGCTCAATACCTCTCACGTTTAACACTGACCACCAAAAAAAACTTTTTGTCTTTTTTTTCCCTCTGTTGCGCTCTCCACAACCTTAGTACTAGCTTTCTCTTTTCTTATTTTTCTTACACACTCGTTCAACACTCCCCCACCTCGCTCTGTCTCCACACACTCTTCCTCTCACCTCCCCAAGAAAAACAAAAATCATTGGAGTACTAATGGCACACTATACCTTGATTGGTTGTAAATAGCACCAATCACATCTCTGTTCCTGCTTTCCCCAAAGCAAAGAAAAGAAAAAAAAAAAGTTGTGTCACTGAGGCTTACTTCTAAATTTACTACTATACCCAACTAGGGAGGTGCTACACTCTCCCCCCACCAAAAAATTTGTTGTGTCCTCATAACGAAGGGAAATACATTATTCCATCCATCCATTATCCAACCCGCTATATCCTAACTACAGGGTCACGGGGGTCTGCTGGAGCCAATCCCAGCCAACACAGGGATCAAGGCAGGAAACAAACCCGGGGCAGGACGCCAGCCCACTGCAGGGCGCGCACACACACTCACACCCACACACCAAGCACACACTAGGGACAATTTAGAATCGCCAATGCACCTAACCTGCATGTCTTTGGACTGTGGGAGGAAACCAGAGTGCACAGGGGAAACCCACGCAGACACGGTGAGAACATGCAAACTCATGGGAGGACCCGGGAATACATTAGTCACATTAGATAACACTGGAAACCAAATATACCAGGGGTCTGCAACCTTCACTATGAAAAGAGCCATTTTGCCCCCTCTTCCTCCAAAGAAAAATAGTCTGGAGCCGCAAAACATAACACAGCTGATAAACTTTTAAAAGTTTTAATCTTTTTTAAGATTTTACATGTTACAACCACGGAATACAACAAACAGAAGTGCAGTGTGCATGTGTAGGGCTACTTTGAAATAAATTAAACTGAACTATGCAGGCCTATTTGGGTCCTTCCTATACCTGTGTAAAATTAAAATAAAAACTAGCCCACTTTAATATAAATAAAACATTTAGCTGTAGCTTAGCAGCTTTAAAAAAGTAAACATTAAATTCCATTTCAGTGTGCTGAATCAACTGAAGCACCTGAACATACAAAAAAACCTACATCAGCTCCGGGTCCGAAATGAATGTGTTTTGTTTTTCTGAAAAATAATAGCTTATTAAATGCTATTGTTGTCACCTGTTTAAAGTGACTTCTGTTTCTGAAGTTCGGTGCTGATCATCTCTATGTCGGGGCTGTACGATGTGACTTTGACCTTCACACAAGGACTGCAGGCTCTCATGTGTGAGGCGGGAGCGATATTTGGACTTTATGAAGTTCATGCTTGAGAAAACTTGCTCACTTAAGTATGTTGAGCCAAAGATGGACAGGACTCCAAATGCATATTTTTTCATGTTCATATACGTTTCGGGAATGGCACTCCATGTGTCGAAAACAAATTTGTCGGGTTTGGGGAGGTTTTAAATATCACTCCATTTGTGCTCTTTAGCGAGAGTAGCCTTCTGACGGGTGACTTCTTCAAGATCCGCTGTCAGGCATTTGAACTTGGACACCCATTAATCTTTATCTGCTATGTCGTCCAGTTCAATTTCTAGATCGGGCTTACTCCTGTGAATGCGGATGTGTTCAGCAGGGATGGGTCGATGTCCAGGGGTGTGACAGGGAAGGACAGAGTGTTTTTTTCCTTTCTGAACTCACTGAATCTTTCTCTAAATGCAGCTTGCATTTTCTGAACAATTTCCCGTTTGTTTTTAAAGTCGGAGAATAGATGCTCTGATATTTTTATGAACGATTCTTTCATGTATTCTCCGTCTGTGAACGGCTTACCCCTCCTTACGATCTCTTGAGCTGCCACAAAACTAGCGGCTGTAGTTGACTGTGTAGAAGTGATCCACTTTTTGAAAGTATGTTTGCTCTGTTCAGCTTTCCGTTGCAGTTCCGAAATTGCTCTCTTTCGCTTATCTTCACTTGGGTATTTTTCAGTGAATGCTGAGAGCTTGTTTTGAAAATGTCTTTCAACGTTACATTTTTTGTTGTTCGATAATTTATCGCCACATATTAAGCACACCGGTAAGCCAGCGTCGTTGGCGGTGAAGGCAAATGCTTCTGTCCACGCAGAATTAAACTCTCTAAATTAGATGTTAAAATGTATAACAGTAGTAGTAGTAGTAAATAAACATATATATATATATATATATATATATATATATATATATATAAATACAAGTTAAATTAAGAAATTGCCATTATTCATTTTCATGGTTTTTATTTTTTTGTCAAGGCCAAAGGGAGCCACTACAAGGAGGCTGAAGAGCCGCATGTGGCTCCAGAGCCGCGGGTTGCCGACCCCTGAAATATACTATAAGCAACATTATGAAAATTTCACAAATTAAACAAACTGAAAACTATTTTGCAGTTAGCCCTATTGGAGGATGAAACTGTCATCTGCATTTACGTGCACCTATCCAAACATACTGTGTAGAACAATATCGCCCTGGAGACTTAGTACCTATGTTTGGCTCTCCAAGGAAATCATATTATAAACAGTTTGGAACTTTCCTGATTCTCCAAGATCTTCTGTATGTTCCAACCTCTTCATTAGCAATTTGTTCTGCCCCTTCATTCCCCAGAGAAGAGTCAAATATTTCTGGGGCACTATTTTGAGCTCCTTTGGAGAATTCCAGAGACCTTACTTATCTCCACAAGCATCACAGAATTCCACAGCAGGACTTATTATGTTGAAGCTCCCAGACTCCTCATCCATGGCTTTCTCTCTAGCATTCCCTACATGCTCTGGTCCAACAGGGTCTAAACCCATACAGGAAGGTTCCGGGAGATCATGACCACTAGCACCTCTGGAATGTGCATAAATCCATTCTCCGTCCCCATCATCTTCACTGTCCAAATGTTTCCAGAACCTGGCAAAACATCACTCATCTCCTGATTCAAACATTGGGTTCTCTCTCTGCCCTGGTTCTCTCTCAAAGTTCTTTTTTGGGAGTTAGCATCACTGTCAACTTCAGGCAGTAATCTTAGATTCTGTTTCACTGGAATCAGATGATTTTGGTGAAAACTTTTTACAGGTCTGTCACCATCTGGCTTCACTCGGAAAACAGGTTAATTGGGCATTTGGCTTTCAATAATATATGGCTTGGAACTCCATCGATCGGCCCAATTTGTGCTTCCCCTGCAATCCAAGATTTTGAATCAGTACTCTATCACCGGGAGCAAGATGAGAGTAGTGGATTCTTTCTTCTATCTGGATTCTGGACAGGTCACATAGGTTCAGTTGGGGCAATGATGCAATGCTTAATGTATCTAGGTTGTAGTATGCTGCAGGTACTGCCTAAACGGAGCAACCTAAACAGCTAACAACCCCGTTGAGAGAAGGACAGTTAAGCTTATTAACCTCCAACAGCTGACACAGGCCTCTCACTAAATTAGAAGAAATGCTTATCCAGTCCTCATCCTCCACTGGGCTTTCATGGGTACGCCGAGACAAAGTATCTACATCTGTGTTTTGCTTGCCAGGTCGGTATTTGAGGCTAAAATCATAGGCTGATAGAGCTGCCAACCATCGATGCCTTGCAGCATCCAATTTGGCAGATGTCAGTATGTAAGTAAGAGGATTGTTGTCAGTTTGTTCCTCAAACTTGGCCCTGTACAGATAGTCATGAAGCTTGTCTACCACAGCCCATTTTAATGCTAAACGTTCTAATTTGTGTACTGAGTAATTCCTCTCAGTGGGTGTTAGGCTTCTAATAATGAAAGCCACTGGCCGCAAACCCTGCCCCTGATCTTGATATAGGACACCTCCTAATCCCTCACAGCTTGCATCAATGTGCAACACATAAGGTAGTTGAGGATCCGCAAAAGCCAGTACAGGTGCCTGAGTAAGTTGAGCTTTTAGATCTTCAAAAGCTACTTCACATCTCTCATCCCATCTATCTCCAAATGGCTAAGTAGGCTTAAAGTAGACCCTTCCTGGCTCTTTCTTCTTATGTTTTTCTGCTGCCTTCTTCTTAGGCAAGCAGTCTTGCAGTAATTGGTTCAGTGGGTAAGAAACTTGGGGAAAGTCTTTGACAAACCCTCTGTAGTAACCACAAAAATCCAAGAAGGAGCGCAGTTCTGATATAGTCTGGGGTCGGGGCCATGAAATCACCTCTTCTGTCTTGGAGGGATCAGTTGACATGCCATTTTGAATGTCAATGTGTCCAACATAGCTGACAGATGTTTGGCAGAACTTGCATTTATCAAGTGATAATCTAAGTCCTTCACTTTTCAGGCGATCCAAAACCTTAAGGAGGCACTGTTCGTGTTCTTCCAATGCTCGCCCAAACACAATGAGGTCATCCAGATAAACCAAAACCTCCAATAAATTCATGTCCCCAACCATTCTTTCCATAACTCGCTGAAAAGAGGCTGGAGCTCCCGTTATGCCCTGAGGCATCCTTTGAAACTGGAAGAACCTAACTGGGCAAATGAAAGCTGTCATTTCTTTGTCTTTTTCACAGAGAGGAATTTGATAGTATGCGTTTCTAAGATCCAACACACTAAACCACTTGCCAAGGCAGGCAAGAGCATCTTCAGTTCTGGGGACAGTGTACTGATCTGGAATTGTACATCGATTTAGGGTTCTGTAGTCCACACATATCCGTATTTGTCCATTCTTTTTACACACTACTACTATGGGTGATGCATAAGGGCTCCTGGACTCAGTAATAATACCAGCATCCTTCAATTTTCCCAAAATGCTGTCTTAAATCTTCAATGTCAGCAGGGGCAAGCCAGCGAGACCTCTCCCAGAAAGGTTTATCTTCAGTTAGCTTGATTTCGTGTTGGGCACTCTTAGCACAGCCCATATCAAATTCATGACAGGAGAAAACATCTTTCCTCTCCAGCAGCTCTTGAGCTAGTCTTTTCTTCCAATCTCCAGGCACAGAAGAATCACTAAAATCAAAGGAGTCCAAGGTCAACTGATTCTCAGCAGTCATCTTGCCAGGGGAGGAAATATGTCGCACAACCTCTACTGGGAAGATGTGAGCAATTGGCATACCCCGCTTCAAAGTAACAGCCTGATCGGACATATTCCTAACAGTGACTGTGATCCTTCTTGAGTGTTCAACTGGAGTGTTTTATTAGAAGGTTTTCATAAATATTTTGGGATCCCCTTAACTCTTGCCATCTCATCAAGAGACAATATGACAGGCTTCGGGTGCGAAAACCACACTGTACCTTGGCTTAAATAATCAGTCTGGTCAGCTGTTATCCTCATGACCCTTTCATATGCGTCTTTCATGACTGGATGAACCACTAAAGCATTCAGGAAATCTTTCCCAACCTTTTGCTTGCATGCCTCAATCAGTTTTTTCACCACGGAAATATTTTGTTTCTACTACAATGGACGCCTCACCCTTCATTACTGGATCTGGACACACCAGCACCAGTGCATCAATGGCCTCAGTTACTCCAGTTACAGATCCTGGAAACTCGAGCCTCAAAGACAAACAACCATCATAAGGGTACTGCTGAGAACTTAAACCCCATATCTCCAAATTTCCATCAAAGGTAGATGCTTAAGGTACCTCTCATAAAAGGATCGATAGAGCAGAGTAACTTGACACCCACTATCAAGTAAAGCTTTAGCATAAATGCCCTCTATCTGTATAGGAAGGATAGCGCTAGGCCCAACTAGCCCTGATGGGAGCACAGCTTTCTTTTCGTTTAGTTCATTGCACTGGGTAGAACGTGTCTTTTGAGGAGCTTCAGCCCATTCCTCTACTGAGCCCCAGAGTAGTTTCCCGTCACCCTTTAATGAGTCTTTGATTCACTTTTCTCAAGTTCTTCTCATTTGCACAGTCCTGTTTAAAGTGGCCATCCTCTCCACATTTATAGCAGAAGATGTTTTCTCCACCACCTGCTTTGCTTATAGAACATCTCCCTGTAGTGGTAGCTAGGCTATGCATCTTGGGAGTGTCTGATGTCACCGGAGCAACAGCAGCAGACAGTGGACGAGCCATTTTACTTCTCATTTCCCTAATTTCTTTCTTTAGCAGCTCAACCTCAGAGTCAGCTGAATCTATTTTGTCGGCGGCCACGGAGGACATAGTTACACTGGCCTGAACAGTACTTCTATTATGAATCATGTTCTCTTCTTCTCTCACTTCTTTTAGAAGTTCAGTGAACGGAGGTGGTTAACACAACTTGTGCGTCATTCTTAGCTTACAGTGCCATGTCATCTGGACGAGCCCCTTGAATTATTTGGCCAATACTAAGGCAATTCAATGCAGAAGACTTCAGTCCCCCTTTTCGTAGAACGCTGTATAGAAGCTTATCTAGCTTGATTATATACACAGATAGCATTTCCCCTTTTCCTTGGAAGGTATTTCTGAACTTCAACATCAGATCAGATACATTATCTGTGGGACCAAATGCTGTATCTAGAGCCTTTAGGTAGTCACAAGAAGTAGCTGAAGGATTTTCAACCTTTGCAAACCTCACAATATCTACTGTGTGCCCTCTAAGGTATTCCATTAGTCTCTGTTTCTTCACATTGTCAGAACACTGCCATTCTTCGAGAATATATGTAGTGTGTTCAGCCCATACCTCATTGTCTTCCTCCCCATTTGGTGTAGGAGTCAGTCCAGAAAATGTGCACAGTTTCCTGTAATTCTTTGCTTCTACTGGTGAGGTAGCTTGGCATTTCTGAACTAGTGAGTTAATTGCGCTAACTAACTCAGTGTTAAGTGTGAGAGCTGGGGAAGCTACATTTTGTAGGTCAGCTAAAGATTTTCCCTCATGTTGTAAGAAAGACATAAGCTTAGTATGGAACTCTTCACCTTTACTACTGCCAGATGAAGGGGATGTAGCACTAAGTACTTGAGTGGGCCATGGGCCTATTTCATCAGGAATTCCAATAATAGCTGGGAAAGAAATTTCAGAAACCCTTTTAGAAGTCTCTACTAAGACAAACTGCTCCCTACCTGTTTTGTCACTGCATCGACCATGCACTTTGTCTTGCCGGTTCCCTTAACTGTGTCTAGCATCCTATACACAACTATGTCTGTAATGTCTAGTGGCACATTGCTTAAAACAACAGCATTCTCAAGCGCAACATTCTTCTCTTTACACCAAGCAATAATCTCACATACATCCATATTGTACAAACTTTATCAATAAACAAACAAGTTCGGAAATTGAAAAATATATATACAAAACTGTAGAGCACAAATAACTTCAGAAAGGCAGAAAACACATCACATATACAGGAACAGCATTTATCACATTAGTACCCACCAAAACAACAATTTTTTTTGATCACTGACAAGCCCCCACAAATGTAGCCCTCCCACCATTGAACAGGCACATTACCTATGACATAGGATGAATTTTAACTGGTGAGATCCACATTAAACACATCCCAATAAATTTGAATAACCAATGGGTCCAATGAAACAATTATATGTATCCCTGCTGTTACAATATTTCAAAGTAATGATTTGTAAACACTCACTCCTTTTATTAATTATTTGAATGCAACCACCATGTAAGCACTCTACACAATCATGGATAGGAAACAACAAAAGAAACTAATAATAATAATAATAATAATAATAATAATACACATTTATTAAACACAGCATTCAAGGGATATTATTGCAGTTTAACTTAACTCAATTAATTTGTCTGAGTTACAGCACAGGTAAGGTTCACACATAGAAATCAACAATAATATATATATATATATATATATATGTACAGTATATATATATACATATATATGTATATATATATATATATATATATATATATATATATATATATATATATATATATATATATATATATAAATCGTTGGCATGCTTAGTTGGAGCTCATATGCAGTAATGGTAATGTATCATAGATAGATAGTAATCACACCACTGGGAAAGATACCAGTTCTTGTGCTGGTGGTTGAAAAACTGTTTTTGCTGTTATTGTATGAATGTTGCTGATAGTTATGTGACATATTTAAACTTTCTTAAATGCAGTATTCTAGGGGTGACTACAGAATTCATTTGGGAGATTTCTGTGATCACATAGTGAAATTTTTAGATAAACAGGAGGGTATTACTCTGTGAAGGTAATGTCCTGATATGAATTTGACAGATGAGAAGTACAGTAGATTAGATTAGATAGATAGATAGATAGATAGATAGATAGATAGATAGATAGATAGATAGATAGATAGATAGATAGATAGATAGATAATATTTTGCTAAGTGAATATTTATATGATAATATTAAAAAACATCATCCTCATGACAACATCACACTATGAAAATATTTTGAAAGTTATATTTCATATGAAGTAAACAATTAAGTATGACTAAAATTAGTTTTGCCTAAATACTAATGCACCTTTTAAGAGCATATGCATAGATGGCACTGTTTGTTTATTTATTATTTTGTAATAAACCACTTGATACAATTATGAAAGATATTTTCTACTATATAATCCATTCATTTTCTTTTCTACTAATGCAGGTCAAGGTCAAATGGACATATTGCACATTTGGGCAGCATCAGGTGCAAGGTAGAAAGCAACACAGGATGATATGCCATGTCCATCACAGAGCATATTTTTACACATACACAGATTCACTTATATAGGACCAGTTTAGAGTGGCCAATTACACTATCATATATCTTTGCTGTACCAGTGGAAGACTGACATAGCAAAGAAAGGAAATTGGTATAGAAAAAATAAAAAACACAGATACAGAGAGAACACATAAACTGCACATAGGCAGTGTCCAGACTAGTGTCTGAACCTGGTACTATTTCAGAGAAAACAGTGCCTATCCAATCACTGTGCCTCTCGTGTTTTAGCAGATATGCTCACAGAATTTCTTGTGTTTTATCACAGCATTTCACAATACAAAGATAACAGCTGTAAGTTAGGCAAAAATGTAAAATTATGAAAATGGAGTATAAAAATTTATATTATAAATTTTATTTTTAATTAAAAAAACTACAACTCTGTAACAGCATTCATAATTCTTTATTCTGTATTCAAATTGTTGTACAAGAATGTTAATTTCCAGAAGACAACAGTGAATTTCTGTTCCCATGTACAGTACAAGGACTTTTAAAACAGTTCAAGAAACTACTGATAAGCTTTGAACATTTCATGAGAGCAAAGATAGCATTACAAACTTTATTTTGTGAGAAAAATTGCATCTAACTGAACACTTAATCAGTGTTCACATAATAATGTTAATATTTCAAACAAAGAATATCTTTGAAAATAATTTAGTCAAAATATTATAATCTTGTTCTTCAGTAATCACAAAATGTCTCTCTTTAACACATTATATGAGAAAAATAAAATAGGAAATAAAATGTTTTGTTTGTCCTGACATACTCTAGAAATGTGTTTTAAGTTGTACTACTATATATTGTAAAAGAAGTAGTCTCAACACACGATAAAGGTTTGCGGCAGCCACTCGTATATTGTCCCTGGCTGCAAAAGGGTATAGAAAACAATAATGATGTGCTTAGGTTGAGTTCCAAGACTGAACTGATAAGGTTTTGAAAAGATGGCGCCTTTATAAGCAGAGGTGATGTCATTTGGCCGGAACCGGAAAGTGATGTCATTCTGGGTGACAGAACCAGAAGTGACGTCAATCTGGGCTCTGGAAACAGAAATGATGTTAAATCAGGCAGGTTTTCCAGTATTTGGCCTGCAGTGATAACAAAGGTAGGTTTAGTGCACCCCGACACCCCCTGGCCTGTTTGGTAATTACCTCCACTTGGTCCACTCAACTCCTTCCTAGTCGTATGTGTGTGACAATATATATTAATAGGATTTTTTTAAGTATAAGTCGCTGTAGTGCAAGAAGAACATCTTTTTGATATCAGAAAGTAAAACCTTGCTTGTATCATTAGTGAACCATACTTTCTAAGACTAATGTAGCCATAATTTCCTGGTAGTCCAAACATTTTTTCCTCACTCACTTTGGAACATAATTAGGGGAACACAACGGAGAACAATGGCAACATTTGCTGCTAAAGTGCAAAGAAATGTGAATTTCCCCTTGGGATTAATAAAGTATCTATCTATCTATCTATCTATCTATCTATCTATCTATCTATCTATCTATCTATCTATCTATCTATCTATCTATCTATCTATCTATCTATCTATCTATCTATCTATCTATGTATGTATGAAACATTGGACAGCATGCCAAACCTTCAAGGTTCATAAAAATTGCATCAATATTTTCAGACTAAATTATATATGCGCCTGTACAGAATCAAAGACATGTGGCCATCTCTGAATTATGTAGTTCATTGATGAAATTTACCAAATAGTTTGAAATAATTTTTGATTATACTCATTTGATTGGAAAATGGACCATCTTTCAAACTCTCTTGCTGTCAGGTACTGTATCTTCACAAAATTTTATTTAATGATGTCACAGTAAACTTGATATTTTTTGGAACTTCAGTTCAGTTATCAATAACAAACATTGGTTCTTGAACCAACACTTCATTTGCTATTTCCATTATTAACTGCAGCTTTGGGGACCCTTCTTGATGAGGCAGCTTTGGGGGACCCTTCTTGATGAGTGTTCGTGAAAAACATCAATGAGCTCAGGTAATTCCACTTCCAAAGGGTGGTACAAACTTCATGAAGCTGTGTAAAAGTATAATTTTCTCAATGCTTCCAAAAAATCTGGTGCATGAAAGCTAGGGAAAGCTGTACTGGAAAGTACCTCAGAAATGGCACCAAGTGTGCGTTTATTGTAAAATTCCTTCCAACATTCTGCTGATGCATCACACAATACCAAAGTTATCTGTTTCTGTCATTTCACCTGAGGGTAGAAGTCTTTTAATTTTCAGAGTGTAGCCATGGTCATTTTCTGGATTTTGCTGAAAAGCCTCTACTATATTGTCTGCCATCAAACATTTCCACATTTTACAATAAGTATAAACTCCATGAAACATGTTGTAGACTAAAAGAGGTATTGTGTCTCACGATCAGAATCAAAAGAAACTCCAAAGACAATTATGTTGCTGTCATCATTCAATGAGGTAAATAATAATAATAATAATAATAATAATTCTTTACATTTATGTTGCGCTTTTCTTCGCTACTCAAAGCCCTCAAATACTGGATCACTAGCAACTTCTTGTTCAGTGCACTGTTTATCTTCTATTTGGCACTCCTCAGGGTGATTTGGGAATTTCGTAGTTTATATAATTGTAATGCAAACCTTCATTTATTTTTTGTTGTGTAATTCCATCAAATGTAAAATGATTTGCAGAATTAAAAGTATCTGTAGGAAAATCTTGTATGGCAGTGGAATGTTAACTAAAAGTTAGATTGCAGCAGCAATTCAATCACATTTTGTCTTTAACTCTTATATAAAAGGACACACTAATACACTAATTGTAAAATAAACCCTCGTCTGGTTTAATGAGTTACTTTTCAAATAGTCAGGCTACGACCCTTGCAAAATCCACCACATCACTGCCATCTTAAATTATCAGGGGTGCATGAACTTGGCAGCACACTATGGAACACTAAATCTCTCCACCTGTCTATTTTTGAGGACCCAGTCAAAGAGAACTATGAGACAAATAAAGCGTGTTTATGCTTTATGTTACATCACTTGGGATATTTTACAAAGGGTCTTTTTGTTGTGGGGTATGTCATATTTCCCGGCTTATCCTGTCACTGCACCATTAAAATTACATTTCATGGCCCACTTCTACTTTATCAACCAAGTGCTGATTTTCTTCTTAATCTTTTTTAGGGATTATTTATTTATTGAACTCTTGCACTGCACTGTTTTGAACACTTTGGTTGTCATTGTTTTTAATAAAATCACTATAGCACTTATACACCTACCCCTTGCTAAATGTGTGTTATGTCCTCATCCACTGGCTCATCCCTCAGGTAACTTATTGGTGGTAGCAGGTTCAAGAAACTGCCCGGAAAGGAACTGGTAGCATGGAGCCATTAAATGGCTACAAAAAAAAATTACATTGTAGTTTAAAATACTTTAAAAGTAAGGAAAAAACTAATTCACTTTACTCATTCAAAAGTATTGATCTACTTAATTTGGTTTGCCATAGAAGTTCACATAATTCAGAAAGCTTGATGCAAATTTTTGAGTTAATTTTTGTTAGTTGAGTGTACTTACATTTTTATTTAGAGTGTACATACATATTCCATTAAATATGTGTGGGTGTAATTTTTATATGATTTAATTACCTACAATGTTTTATTCAACTAATGTTTTACTTATTACTTTTTACTTCATTTACTATTTATCTCACAAGGAATGAGTACTTTCCCTGTAAGCCCACAGCTTCCTGGATTTGCAAACCTAGATTTGATGTTTGAAGAAAAGGATTTCCTTCCCTGTGATGCACTGATGCCATGTCCAAGGATTCCTGCCTCACACATAATGCTTGCTGAGATAGTCTCTGGCTTTCCCCTTACCTTGATCTAGATAAGTGGGTTTAGAAAATAGCCTACAGTACTTTTTTATTGTTTGATAGTAGATTTTAAAAGCTCATTCTTGTCCTAAACCCTTGTATGGTTGAAGAAACTATAAATCATATATATTCATGCATCCATCCATATTCCTAACATATGTAGCAGAGTCATGAGGTAGCTGTAGCCTATTCCAGCAAGCATCAAACACAAGGCATGAACAACACCTGGACAAAGTGCCAGCCCATCACAATTCTTTGTATATATTAGATGGTATTTTGTTCTTAAACAAGATTGTCCTATTAAGAAAAACACCGGTAAAATTATTTTTTTTACTATTCAGCATAATTCCTGAAGCAGTGTTACGATATATTTGTTATGATGTTCACAAAGTTTACTATGCTGCTTCTGAAATAAAGATGTTTTTCATGTTTGTGGAGCCAGTTCAATTCACTTTATTTTTCTATATTGAGTACAGGCTCTGAGGGCTGTAACAAGTATGGAGGTAAAATACAATTGCACACTTTACAAATGACTAATTGCATGAGTACACAAGGACAAAGATTTGTGTAAAGAACAAATATGTCTGTATCTGACATGACGCCTTAATCTAAGACAGTAGCTCTTTATATTTGAAAACAAAAGGTAGACACACAAACTGGGCCAAGTCTGAAAAAGTATGGCAGGTGTTTCACAGGGCAGGCTGCTTAATGAATTATAAAAATAATAATAGAAAATAATAGTTAGCTATATGATGCTCTTTCGAATCTGATGTATAATGTCACTGGTCAACATTATGATTGATATTATTTGAGTGTTTCTGCCCCATTATGGAGTGGTGTCCCATCCAGGATTAATTTTTAGTTGGGAAGTTATGGAGGAAGGTTAGGAGTTAGGTTGTAAAAACTTGAGAAGATAACAGTTTGTATGGCTGCAACAAATGATAGTAGCTATCATCATTTTTGGCACAGCTACTTATTGCATTTAGTGGGGGTTGGACAGGTAATGATTAATGAAATTGTGGTATCTACTTAGCTGTATTGCCACTTTACCATTTTTACAGGGGACAAGCAAAGCTTTTCAAACTTCTATGAACTGGGAACAAACATGTGGCTAGCTTAGGCTTCTTGTATCACTTTATCCACAATGGGCTTGATACTCTTCATGATCACTGAGAGTTTTGTACCAAGGTCAAAAGTAACAGTGGGCAACTTAACTCTAACAGTCACCTGTTACTTTTGCTTTTCATTAAACAAATTTATTCTACGAAAGGCATTTATGTCAGAAATACTAACCCAGCCACAGGGGATGCACAAACCAGTGTATTTCTTCGTGCCGGTCCCAGGACTGGATAAATGGGGAGGGTTATGTCAGGAAGGGCATCCGGTTTAAAATTTTGCCAAATCAATATGTGGACAACAATACAAATTTCCATACCGGATCAGTCGAGCCCCAGGTTAACAACCAGTACCACCAGTACTATTAGTCAACAGGGTGCTGGCGGAAATTGGGCTACTGTTGGCCGAAGAAGAAAAAGAAGGAGAAGAAGAGGGGGGAGACGTGTCCGAAGGCAGGAGGAGAGGAGGAAGGTAAAGAGAGTGGAACTGAGGGTAGGAACTTTGAATGTTGGCAGTAAGACTGGTAAGGGGAGAGAGATAGCCGATATGATGGAGAGAAGGAAGGTTGATATATTGTGTGTGGAAGAGACTAAATGGAAGGGGAGTAAGGCCAGGTGGATCAGAGGTGGATTCAAATTGTTCTATCATGGTATGGATAGGAGGAGAAATGGAGTAGGGGTTATCCTGAAGGAACAGTATGTCAAGAGTGTTTTGGAGGTGAAAAGAATGTCAGACAGAGTAGTGAATTTGAAGCTGGAAATTGGAGGTGTGATGATGAATGTGCATATGCCCCGCAAGTTGGGTGTGCAATGGATGAGAAAGAAGATTTTTGGAGTGAGTTGGATGAATTGATGAATAGTGTACCCAAGAGACAGAAAGTGGTGATTGGAGCGGATTTCAATGGACATGTTGGTGAAGGGAAAAGAGGAGATGAGGAGGTGATGGGTAGGTATGGTGTCAAAGAGAGGAATGAAAAAGATCAGAGGATAGTGGATTTTGCCAAAAGAATAGGCATGGCTATGGTGAATACATATTTTAAGAAGAGGGAGGAACATAGGGTGACGTACAAGAGTGGAGGAAGATGCACACAAGTAGATTACATCCTATGCAGAAGAGTCAATCTGAAGGAGATTGAAGACTGCAAAGTGGTGGCAGGGGAAAGTGTAGTTAAGCAGCATAGGATGGTGGTCTGTAGGATGACGTTGGAGATCAAGAAGAGGAATAGAGTGAAGGCAGACAAGGATCAAATGGTGGAATTTGAAAAAGGAAGACTAAAAGGTTGAGTTTAGGGAGAAGGTGAGACAGGCACTGGGTGGTAGTGAAGAATTACCAGACAGCTGGGAAACTACAGCAGATGTAGTAAGGGTGACAGCAAGAAAGATGCTTGGCGTGACATCTGGACAGCGGAAGGAGGAAAAGGAAATCTGGTGGCGGAATGGAAGTACAGGAGATTATACAGAGGAAGAGGATGGCAAAGAAGAAGTGGGATAGTCAGAGAGATGGAAGAAAGTAGACAAGAGTACAAGGAGATAAGGCGCAAGGTGAAGAGAGAGGTGGCGAAGGCTAAAGAAAAGGCATATGATTGTGTTGAGCAGATGGAAAGAGTACTTTGAGAGGCTTATGAATGAAGAGAATGAGAGAGAGAAGAGGTTGAATGATGTGGAGATAGTGAATCAGGAAGTGCAACGGATTAGCAAGGAGGAAGTAATAACAGCTATGAAGAGGATGAAGAACGGAAAAGCCGTTGGTCCAGATGACATACCTGTTGCATCATGGAGGTGTTTTGGAGAGATGGCAGTGGAGATTTTAACCAGATTGTTTAATGGAATCTTGGAAAGTGAGAGAATGCCTGAGGAGTGGAGAAGAAGTGTACTGGTGCCGATATTTAAGAATAAGGGGGATGTGCAGGACTGTAGTAACTACAGAGGGATAAAATTGATGAGCCACAGCATGAAGTTATGGGAACGAGTAGTGGAAGCCTAGATTAAGAAGTGAGATGATGATTAGTGAGCAGCAGTATGGTTTCATGCCAAGAAAGAGCAACACAGATGCGATGTTTGCTCTGAAGGTGTTGATGGAAGTATAGAGAAGGCCAGAAGGAGATGCATTACCTCTTTGTGGACCTGGAAAAAGCATATGACAGGGAGCCTCGAGAGAAGTTGTGGTATTGTATGAGGAAGTCGGGAGTGGCAGAGAAGTATGTAAGAGTTGTACAGGATATGTACAAGGGAAGTGTGAATGTGGTGAGGTCTGCGGTAGGAGTGATAGATGCATTCAAGGTGCAGGTGGGATTACATCAGGAATCGGCTCTGAGCCCTTTCTTATTTGCAATGATGATGGACAGGTTGACAGACGAGATTAAACAGGAGTCCCCGTGGACTATGATGTTTTCTGATGACATTAGGATCTGTAGCGACAGTAGGGAGCAGGTTGATGGGACCCTGGAGAGGTGGAGATATGCTCTAGAGAGAAGAGGAATGAAGGTCAATAGGAACAAGACAGAATACATGTGTGTAAATGAGAGGGAGGTCAGTGGAATGGTGAGGATGCAATGAGTAGAGTTGGCGAAGGTGGATGAGTTTAAATACTTGGGATCAACAGTACAGAGTAATGGGGATTGTGGAAGAGAGGTGAAAAAGAGAGTGCATACAGGGTGGAATGGGTGGAGAAGAGTGTTAGGAGTGATTTGTGACAGATGGATATCAGCAAGAGTGAAAGGGAAGATCTACAGAATGGTAGTGAGACCAGCTATGTTATATGGGTTGGAGACAGTAGCACTGACCAGAAAGCAGGAGACAGAGCTGGAGGTAGCAGAGTTAAAGATGCTAAGATTTGCATTGGGTGTGACAAGGATGGATAGGATTAGAAATGAGTACATAGGAAAAGGCAGGCTCTGCATTCAGAGCTCAACCTCTTAACAACCAAAGAAACTGAACAACTCATTTTTAAATCAAGATATCATTACTATGAACACGGAGAGAAAGCTAATAAGCTCTTAGCTCAACAAATCCACAAGCAAGAAGTTCGCAATGCAATCCCAGCAATCACCAACACGAACAGGGATAAAATCATTGACCATAAAAATATAATGCACACATTCAGAGACTACTATAAATCCTTATATTCTACTGAGTTTAAAGAAGACAACACACAATCTAATGCATTTCTAGGTACATTACAGATACCACAAATAGATACTTTTAGTGAAGAGGAACTGGATAAACCTTTGGCGCTGTCAGAATTACTAGATGCTATAAAGTCACTTCAAAGCGGGAAAGCAGCAGGCCCTGATGGCTACCCTGTAGAATTTTATAAGACATTCTCCACTCAGCTAGCTCCCCTCTTATTAGCAACATTTACAGAAGCTAGAGACAATGAACTTCTACCTCAAACTTTTCGCCAAGCATTAATCACTGTCTTTCCTAAACAAAATAAGGACTTATTACAATGTGCATCATACAGACCAATTTCACTTCTGAATAATGATGTTAAGATACTCTCCAAAGTCCTAGCTAGAAGGATGGAGAAAGTGCTGCCTTCAGTAATATCACAAGACAAAAACTGGATTTATTAAAGGCCGACACTTAGCTTCCAATCTTCAATGCCTGTTTAATGTAATATATTCACCAGCAAAGTCAAACACCCCAGAGATATTATTATCGTTGGATGCAGAAAAAGCATTCAACATGATTGAGTGGAACTACCTTTTCACTACATTAGAGAAATTCGGGTTTGGCCCGAATATATGTGGATGGATCAAACTACTGTATACCAATCCAGAAGCTTCAGTTTGTATTAACAACATTTGTTCAGACTGCTTTAAATTAGAACATGGTACTAGACAAGGATGCCCCTTGTCACCACTGATATTTGCAATCGCCATTGAACCACTGGCAGTTCACTGTCGAAATGCTTATCAGATAAAGGGGATTTTCAGAGAAGGACTTGAACAGAAAATTTCTCTATATGCAGATGATATGGTACTGTATATATCAGACCCACAAAATACTGTGCCTGTAGTCTTAACAGCACTTACAGAATTTCAAAAGATCTCTGGTCTCAGAATTAATTTGAATAAAAGTGTGCTCTTTCCAGTGAATTCTCAAGCATACAATATCAGATTAGACACCTTCCCTTTTATCATTGCAGATCAGTTTAAATACCTAGGGGCAAATATCACAAGTAAATATAAAGCCCTTTATGAACAAAATTTCGCCGTCTGTATGGAAAAATTTAAGCAAGACTTGCATAAATGGTCAACCCTTCATCTCACTCTAGCTGGAAAAATTAACATTGTTAAGATGAATATCCTCCCTACATTTCTCTTTTAATTTCAAAACATTCCAATATACATCAATAAATCATTTTTTAAGCAATTAGATTCAACCATAACCTAATTTATTTGGAACTCAAAACATCCACGTATCCAAAGATTGACCCTACAAAGACCTAAGGCAGAAGGTGGCATGGCTCTACCTAACTTTCAGTTTTATTACTGGGCAGCAAACATACAAGCTATAAAAACCTGGATACAAATAGATGAACATACACAGGCTTGATCAGCAATAGGAATAGAAATCTTGCAGTACTTCTTTATATTCCCTGCTTTGTGCCCCAATACATGCAAGTTATCACCAATATACTAATGACCCAATTGTGCTTCACTCACTCAGAATATGGAACCTATGTAGAAAGCATTTTAAGATGGAGAATCTTTTATCTGTGGCACTTCTGCATGAGAACCACCTTTTTCAACTCTCGCAAACATATGCAGTTTTTAATATCTGGAAAACATTTGGGATTAAATTGCTTAGAAATCTTTATATAGACAACATATTTGCATCCTATGAACAATTATATTCCAAATGTAACGTTCCAGCAACACATTTCTTTCACTATCTTCAAATTAGAAACTTTGTCAAACAGAACCTGCCCGATTTCCCCCATCTCGCACCTTCCTCTATGCTGGAAAAAAAATTGCTCAGTCTGGAGGACTCAGACAGCATTTCTGCAATATATAACATTATTTTACAGTCCCTTCCTTTCAAAGATCCAAGGGAAGAATGGGAAAAAGATCTATCACTCAACATATCAGAAAAGGAGTGGAAGGTAGCAATGCAGAGAATTCACTCAAGCTCCATATGCGCAAAGCATACAATTATTCCACTTAAAATAATATATCAAGCACATCTGTCTCACTTAAAATTGTCCAAAATGTTTCCAGGGCAAGATCCAACCTGAGAATGCTGCAATCAATTCCCACCCTCACTGGGCCACATGTATTGGGCCTGCACCAAATTAACATCATTCTGGACAAAAAATTTTAAATGCCTTTCAGACAGCCTTGGTGTCACAATCCCTCCTAACCCATTAACAGCTGTGTTTGGTGTTCTTCCAGATTGGGTTAAAGTGGAGAAGGACAAACAAACTGTGATTGCCTTCACTACACTATTGGCACGCAGACTTGTTTTGCTAAACTGGAAGAATCCTAACTCTCTTCTTTTAAGTCAGTGGATAACTGATGTTTTATACTATCTGAAATTGGAAAAAAATAAATTCTCAGTTAGAGGATCTGTGCAGAACTTTTTCAAAACCTGGCAGGATCTAATAAATAATATTTTAGAATAAGCTCTTAAAGCACTGAGGAAATAGATTCTCTTCCCATTTTTTTTTCTTTTTTTTATCTGCCTATTAAACTTATCAATCTATGTATTTTGACCAACTTTAAGATTTACTCCGCTGGCCATGCTCTCTTTCTCAGGGGTGGAGGTTGGGTTGATTTGTTTTCAATCCTATTTTTTGTTAAAATTTGATCTATCTATATGGAATGATTACAATAAAATTAATAAAGTTTAAAAAAAGAAAAAAAGAAATGAGTACATTAGAGGGTCAGCTCAAATTGGATGGTTGGGAGACAAAGTCAGAGAGGCGAGATTGCGTTGGTTTGGACATGTGCAGAGGAGAGATGCTGAGTATATTGGGAGAAGGATGCTAAGGATAGAGCTGCCAGGCAAGAGAAAAAAGGAAGGCCTAAGAGAAGGTTTATGGATGTGGTGAGAGAGGACATGCAGGTGATGGGTGTAACAGAGCAAGATGCAGAGGACAGAAAGATATGAAAGAAGATGATCCGCTGTGGCGACCCCTAACGGGAGCAGCCGAAAGAAGAAGAAGGTTTATGTCAGAAATACTAAGAATCAAATCCAACATTGCTGAATTTGCATTTCAAAATTTCAATACATGTGCTATTATGGACGAGGTTCTTTTACTTCTTAAATAATGTAGTGAGTGTTCTCCCATCCACCAGCTAATCCTTAAGCAAGATGGGAACAGGAGGCACAGTATAAATCTCACATCTAAATCTCTTTGAGCTGGTGTGGCATTCAATGAAGTAGTACAAATACTGCAAAGCCAACAACCAAAAACCAGTCTGTGTGTACAATAAGAAAGGACTATGAGCCAACATTTGCAACCTAAAACTGGTACATTGGCAAACTTCAGAGTGTGTTAAAAAAGGGGTTGAGTCCCCCTGGAATTGAAAACAATATTGAAAGACATATTTCCTGTTAATCATTTTTTCTGAAAATTCATAATATTGACTGGTAAAATTAGAAAGGAAAAAGCCAAGTGATAGTTATAGTGTGTATGAAATAATTGTAAAGTTATGTGTTGAATATGCACACTGAATAAAGATTACAAAGTTATATGATTGTAACATAAGATGGCGCCGACTTTGTTTTTATGTGTTAGTATAATCCTAGTGGCTACTGTCCTGTGATCGTGTTTCCTTACTTAATATCTTTTCTGGCTATTTATCCTCTCAATTTTCATCCTCTGAAGGGACTTTATTTGAACCTCCACCCTTATTTTATTCTTGTTTACCTGGACGCCACTGTTCTCCTGTATGAGTGAGCTGAGTGCCTCTCAAAGACTCAGACACTCCCAACAGCAATGCAGAAGAAGAGCCAGCATTGCTGTTAAACAATGCTGGCTCAATTTTTCCTTGCCAGGCTTGGATTCTCAATGCTTGAGAGTTGCCTTTGACCCATCTTCTCCTCTAAAGGATGCAAGCCCTGGTCCTCAGGCACTGGAAACCAGATTTAATTTCCCCATCTCAAGGCTGCGTCACTTTTTCTCTGTTTGTTCCATGGGAGTAAATGCTGCTAATCTTCGCTGGCTCACTCAAGCTCACCCCACAGTGAACTTTCCTGTGTCTATCAAGGTTGCTCTCCTTAATCTGAGGCCAGTGTCTAATAAAACTCTTATCCTGCAAGACTTTAATACCCCAAATAAACTGGACTTCTTTTTCATCACTGAGACCTGGATTGTAAATGGTGACTTTTCTTGTTTTACTGACTTGGTACCACCGGGTTATTCAATTTTGAACTCCCCTTGGCTGCGTCGTTGTGATTAGGGGCCTTACCACTGTTTTTAAAAGTTTGTTTTTGTGTCAGAGCCTTACAAGAGGTTCATTTAGTAGCTTCAAACTGTAATTTTTCAAAGTGTGTATCTTTTCTTCTTTGTTGTGTGCTGTGGTTTATAGGCCTCCTGTAATTAATGATACATTCGTTTCTGAATTCTCTGATCTCTTGGATGATACTACACTCTCCTATGATAAAGCACTTATTGTTGGTGATTTTGACATACACGTTTGTTGTCAATCTAAACCTTTGGTTAATGACTTTTTATCATTGTCGGACTCATTTGATTTTATCCAGCATACTAAAGCTGCAACTTATTCTGTTGATCACACCCTTGATCTCATTCTTACACATTGTATTAGAAACAATACTATTGATATATGTGATGTTCCTATTACTGATTTTTATTTATATAGTTTGATTTTTATCTAATGATGGATGCGAATGTTTCTGTTAATGTTGCTACTACAAGCAGTAGTAGCTATTCTTTGTTTTTAAATTTTTCTAATCTATCTGATTTTAAAACCATGTTTTCCAGTTTGGATCTACATGGCCAGTGCTATAGTATTGACAATTCTGTCTTAGCTTTAAATACATCATGTAAAATGGTTTTAGACTCAGTTGCTCCCCTTAAAAAGGGAAGACCTGTTTCATGGATTAATGACACCACACGGCAGCTTCAGCACACCTGTAGGATTGCTGAACAGCGGTGGAAAAAAGACTGGCTGACTGTATCTGCTCAGATTTTTATGATTTCTCTGTTTAACTTCCAGGGGGCTTTTAAGAAATATAAACATGATTACTGTTCTGATTTGGTGTCCTCTAATTCTAAGGTACCCAGGGTCTTATTTAAGGAAATTCACCCCCATTCAGAGATGGGATTAAATAGTACTATTCATTCATGTAAGCAGTTTCTTAATTCTTTCTCTACAAAATCAATATTATCTGCTCTGTCATTGTTCTAACTGGCTATGTACTTCCTGTTGTTAATCATGGCATTGTATTAGACACTTTTGATGTTGTTTCACTTTCAGAGCTAAACAGTAACATTCACATACTTATACCTACTTTTTGTCCTCTTGATGTTGTTCCACCACATCTTTTATTGCAGGCATTTGATATCCTGGGCTCAGTATTGTGGGGTATTATAAATGGTTCTATTAGTGATGGGGTTGTGCTATCATTTTTTAAACATGCAATGGTGTGACCTTGTTATAAAAAGGCAGAGTTAGATCCTGGAGTGTTAGCTATTTTTTGCATGATTTCTCAATTGCCATTTTTGAGTAAAATAATACAAAGAATTATGTATGATCAATTGGTTGATCATCTTAACTCCAATAATTTATCTGGGATCTACCAATCTGACTGTAGGCGTTATCATGGTGTTGAGACAGAACTCCTGAAAGTATTTAATGACATCTCTCCTATCAGGTGGGGCAGCAGTCCTTGTCCTCCTAGACCTTACTGCGGCTTTTGATACTATTAATCATGAGATCTTGCTGTTACTGTTTGAGCATCTGGTGGGATTTAAAGGGACTGTTCTTAACTGGTTTAAGTCATATCTTACTGGTAAACACTTTTCAGTGACTTTCAATTCCACGTTTTCGTCTACTGCTCCTGGTAAATGTGGTGTTCCTCAGGAATCCATTTTGGGTCCTATTTTATTTTCTATATATCTTCATCCTATTTTGAGGAAGTTTAATGTTTCTTTTCACTGTTATGTGGATGACATGCAGATTTGTATTTCTGTGTGCAATTCTGCAATTAATTGATTACACAATTGCCTAGTAGAACTAAGATCCTAACTGACTGATAATTTTCTTGATCTAAATCAAAATAAAGTAAAAACTGGATTCATGATACGGTGAAGCTTGGCTGAGATATTTGTTGCCTGATTTGTTGTCCAGACTTGTTTGTCAGTTCCCTAAGAAGTGACAATAGGTAGTCTAAACTAACATAAAAAAACAAAAAGGTTTTTCAGTGGTCCTTATAGAAGAGAACTAAAATACAGTATGTACATCATATTCATCACATTTGAATAATCTAATTATTTCTAAACAAAGTTCTAATGAGCTTAACAAATAGATAGGATGTAACTGGCACATCTTTTGCAGCTATGCAGATGTTTTGCACTTCTTTCTACCAGCAAAAAAGATAAACCCTGTGAAAATTATAATAAATCTTTTGTTATTATTATTATTATTGTTATTATTATTATTTCATTGATCCCCTGCCTATCGCAGAAGTTACGTTCCAGACCCATCAGCAATAGGTGAAAATCGACGATATAGAAAGACCGTATAAATAAAAATTTTTTATAGTTTAAGTCTTAAAATACCCCTCCCACACGCTTTAAACACATAAACTTGTAATGACGAGCAACATCCGCGTAACGCTTTCCTTCCTGAAGTATATCCAGGAGTTTTACCTTCTCCTGACTGGTCAAGGTCTTCCTCTGGCGCTTAGGCTTACTACCAGAAGGCTTAGAAGATGCAGGACGCTTGGGAGCCATCGTAGGGTGTTAAACAAAATGAAAAGTTCACAAAAAGTTTGCTCACAACAATCGGACCACAAGCAAGGTACACGATACGCAGAGAACGGAGATGCATCGGGGACCCACGCTCGCTGTTCTTGCGAGATTACACCACATTAGCAACAGCCAATCAGAGCCCAAGAGAATGAAAATCCAACTCTGATTGGTTGAGTCTTCTCTTTCAGCCAATAACAAGCCTTGTAATAAATCATCTGGGTACTGTATCGCAAAAGTCTTTGTCTACAGTAGTGTACAATGCACATATATTTAATGATTTACTGTACTGTATTGCTTACATGTTCATTATTTTATATACATATTGACTTTATACTGCATTTTAGTCAATATTTACAGTTATCTTATAGTTATTATAAATTATAATATGTATTGTTCTAATGAACTCTTGTCTAGCACGCATAGTGACAAATGAAAAGTGTATGTACATTTCGTTATGAATTGCAACTCTGTCTACGTATTCCTGTACGTAGCAGTATGTTTTATGATTTACTAGTGTATTGCTTAAATGTTATGTATACGTTAGTTATTATAAATTATAATATTGTTCTAACAAACTTTTGTCTAGCACACGTAGTGATTGCTGAAAACCGTATGTTTTGTTATGAATTGGCTGCAAAGTACACTACAGGTAGGATGTACTTATTGAAATTTTCCGCAATATAGCGGGGGCACGATAGCTGAACCGCGATATAGTGGGGGATCACTGTATTATTATTTTACAAGGTTTAAGGTTTGAATGTGAGCCATTTCATGCCCCCTTCCCTTATATGGTCGCGGCATGCAGCTGACAAAACTCCAAGACTGGCTTGCAGTACCCACATTGTGACAGTACTGAAAAAATTAGAACTCTATGAGTGCCATATTAATTTCTTTACACATTGTGGCCATTTGTTGTATTCTGCTTGTGGTTATCATTCTCTCTGTGTCATATGTTGATTCAAGCAGGCTGATACAGTGGTTAGCACTGCTGCCTCACAGCTCAGGCCACAGTTTTGGTCACAATAATTTGTCCAGCATAGTTGACAGAAGTGTCCCTAGACCACAAGGACACTTAAAAAGGCCATTGAACCATTATATTCCACTCAAAACTACTCCAAACTAGTTCAATTCCTCATTCCCCATTGACTTAAAACCGTTTCACTAAGTTCAGTGATGTTCATGGACATTTCTGCAATCTGGCCAAACTCAGAGCAAAGCAAATTCAGTGGGACTTCGTCAGTTAGTTTAATAGTAGCATTACTGCAACAGTGCTTAAAGAATGTTTGGCTATACATGGTATATCTGTACATGCAGTTTCCATGCAAAATTGTGATTCTAAAGTTATTCGTTTCTATACATTTTTAACAATAGATAGACACTCCAGGCATTTTGTAATGAAGTCTTATGGGGCATGGGTCACCTGGAAAACAAAAGCCTATAAACTTGCCAAATATATCCTTTTTCTAAGCCAAGAAAGTTGTAAGGAAATGAACCATGTCTTGAGATTAAACACACATTGTAAAATAGCTTACACATGTTTTTAAAAGAAGACCATCTGTGCCCACTAGCTAAGCATGTGTCTTTTTCTGCAATAATCTTTCACCCCCAGGGCAGTTGTATCCTCTTGAAAGACAAAGTCATGCTAAACTGTTTGTGCCACGTGTTGATTTACTTCCCTTTTTATGTGAGAACTTTCCCAGGACAGCCATTGGTATCACACAACCAAACAGAAAATGTATCTTTGAGAAAAGTACCAAGAATATGTAATAAAGTGATTATTTTCAGAAATAACGTCAACTTGAAAAAAATATGCTTCAATGTTTCTTCACAATTATTAATGCTTTTGTCTTCTTTTACAAATAATTTCACATATTTTTAAATTGCCTTTCTACCACATTTTTTATATTCTTCCATAAATTTCATGAATAGTAATATATTTCACAATTTCTTTAAGACTGTTGTAATAGAACAGCTTTAGTATGCATAAATGATAGTGTCAATTTGGCTGATAAATTCCAGCCTTTCTGTTTTCTGCCTACTGCTTTGTTGCTTTAGTTGTATTCTGTAGCTCCATTTACATTCCCTTTTTATTTTGTCTTTTCTTACTTATCTTCTTCTTTCGGCGGCTCCTGTTAGGAATCCACAGCGGATCATCTTTTTCCATATTCTCCTGTCCCCTTCATCTTGCTCTGTTACACCCACAACCCGCATGTCTACTCTCACCACATCCATAAACCTCCTCTTAGGCTTTCCACTTTTCCTCTTACCTGGCAGCTCCATCCTTAACTTCCTTTTCCTAATATATCCAGCATCTCTCCTCTACACATGTACAAACCAATGCAATCTCACCTCTCTGACTTTGTCTCCAAACCATCCTACCAGAGCTGACTCTCTAATGTGCTCGTTTCTAATCCTGTCCATCCTCATCACACACAATGCAAATCTTAACATCTTTAATTCTCCCACCTCCAGCTCTGCCTCCTGTTTTTTTTTTGGTCAGTGCCATCGTCTTCAACGCACAAAATATAGCTGGTCTCACTACCATCCTGTAGACCTTCCCTTTCACTCTTGCTGATATCTGTCTGTCACAAATCACTCCTGACAGTCTTCTCCACCCACTTCACTCTGCCTGCACTCTCTCCTTCACCTCTCTTCCACACTCCCCATAACTCTGTACTTTGATCCCAGGTATTTAAACTCAATCACTTTCGCCAACTCTACTACCTGTATCCACACCACTCCTTTGACCTTCCTCTCATTCACTCACATATATTCTGTCTTGTTCCTACTGTCCTTCATTCCTTTCCTCTTTAGAGCATATCTCCACCTTCCAAGGTGACCTCAACATGCACTCATTACAGATCAGAGTGTCATCAGCAAACATCATAGTCCATGGGGACTCCTGTCTAATCTTATTTGTCAACCTGTACATCACTATTACAAATAAGAAAGGGCTCAGAGCCAGTCCCTGATGTAATCCCACCGCCACCTTGAATTAATCCATCACTCCTACAGCAGACCTCAGCCACTGTTACACTTCCCTCGTACATATCCTGTATAACTCTTACATACTTCATACAATACCACAACTCCTCTCGAGGCACCCTGTCATATGCTTTCTCCAAGTCCACAAAGACGCAATGCAACTCATTTTGGCCTTCCTTATACATATCCATCAAAACCCTCAGAGCAAACATCATATCTGTGGTGCTCTTTCCTGTCATAAAAGCATACTGCTGCTTGCTAATCACCACTCTTTCTCCCTTGGGTACACTCTCCACCACTTCATTCAACTCACCCTCTCCTTTCTCATCCATTGCACACCCAATTTGTAGGGTATATGCACTAACAATATTCATCATCGCACCTTTAATTTCCAGCTTCATAATCATCACTCTGTCTGACACTCTTTTCACCTCCAAAACACTCTTGAAACACTGTTCCTTCAGGATAAACCTTACCCCATTTCTCCTCCCATCCACACCATGATAGAACAATTTGAATCCACCTCTGATCCACCTAGCCTTAATCCCTTTCCAATTAGTTTCTTGCACGCACAATATATCAACCTTCCTTCTCTCCATCATATTGGCTAACTCTATCCCCTTACCAGTTATACTTCCAACATTCAGACTTCCTACTCTCAGTTCCACTCTTTTTACATTCCTTCTCTCCTCCTGCCTCCAGACACGTCTCCCGCCTCTTCTTCTCCTTCTTCGAACAACAGTAGCCCAATTTCTGCCAGCACCCTATTGGCTAATAGTACTGGTGGTTGCCGTTGTTAACCCGGGCCTCATCTGATCCGGTATGGAAACTTGTACTGTTGTCTGCATATTGATCTGGCAAAATTTTACACCAGATGCCCTTCCTGATGTAACCCTCCCCATTTATCCGAGCTTGGGACTGGCACGAAGAAACACACAAGATTGTGCCTCGCCTGTGGCTGGGTTAGCAGTTCACTACTCAAAACAACACATGCAGGGAAGACCTGAGATCGAACCCGCAACCTCTTGATTTAGAAGCAGCCATTCTTACCTCTACACCAGCCATGCAATTGATAAATGGGCTTTGGTTTTTACATATTGATAGCAACATGTAAATTGAATAATTTATTTTTCTTTGAATAAAGGCACACTTGTTTTATTATACCTTATAAGTATTTGATATTTGAACTTCAGTCTTCACACATTATACATTTCACGTCAACTTTTTATCAATTTTATCAACATGAAAAAAGTTTCTGTTTTATTTATGTGTTCAATATTTCTTGCCCCACATTTCCTGTCATCCTACATTTACCCAGATTGTTATAGACACGGAACATACATGAAATGTATGTATTCCAAATGACAATATATAATTTACCTTGTATAATTCCAGACACCTAACTCCCAGATAAACAGACTTGAGCTGAGAGAAGCATCAGTGGGGGATGGGGAAGAAGGCTGCTTGCTGCCTGTGGTGATTGACACATTTGCAAAACAAAGATGCTGATGAAGAGGTGCGAAGGAATTTAAGGTGGCCCGGCATGACAACGTTTTCGTAGGCTTCATACCCAGGATAGAGCAATTGCAGGTTAATTGCCTTGCTTAAGGGCCCAGCAAAGTAGAGTCACTTTTGGCGTTTATAAGATTCAAACCGGCAACCTTCCTATTGCCATTGCCTCAGAGCCACCACTCCACCCTATACAAGAAGAGCTACCATAATATATGGTAAAATAAAGACACTATAAATATACATTGGACCACTCAATTACACCATATAGAGCAACTGTGTAGTGACCCGTGTTTTTTAACTTAGGACTAGCAGGACCAGGATGTCTAGTATTTTCAACCAAGTACCAATGAACCCTTATCAGAGTCCAAAAACACCAGTATGTTTAAACAAAGTGATTTCAATGCATCACAATAAAAAGAAAACAGTTCAAAAGGTACTTAAAAAAATCAGAACTTGAAGAAAATTATTATATATAGACCGGTGACAAAAACAAAACAAGTGATAGAAATAAAATCAACCTTTACAATGCTTTTCCCATTCTCTTTAATCCCCAAAATGCTCAAAGAGACAGAACAGTCTTTTCACCTTTGCACTCAAGGAGATTCAGTTCCATTTGCTTTCTGACCTCTCCCTTTTTTGAACAAATTAATAAGTGTCTCATTTACACCCATATGCCTTATAACATTATTAAAGTAAGGCTTCTGCACATCCATACATGCCCACAATCTCACATTCACACATGTACTATGTCCATTGAGATGTGTGCTGCACTCTGCACTCAGGAAAAATTCCAAGCATTACATCCCACTGCACACCATCCTCAGCTGGACCTGCATGCCATCAGTCATGGGACAGCAGACCCACAATTCAGAAGACCTTCTTGATCTCCACTCGAATGAGAGTATAATGCATCTAATATCAATCCCTTTTTAAGGATATTTATTAAACTGTCATCATATTACCATCTGACGGGCACCAGATCCACCTAAAGCAGATGCAAGTGCCTAATAGCATGCAAATCTCAGGAAAAAAAATGTAAAACAGTCATTTGTATTGTAAGTCTTTTTGTTATTTTTCTGTGGAACTGAAAACTGACTAATTTTGACTATATCAATTTAATCTTGGATTATCAAGTGTTACCTGATTGTTGGATTATTTCTTCTTTTATTCATGACTAGATTTCTGCTCGGACTGAGCTCAGGTCACAAAGTAGGTGTCAGAGTCATGAGATGGCGTTTATGTAATGCCAACATGGATCCTTCTCGTCTGGATTGCTTTTTCTCCATTGCTGAATTCGTTAGCTTCGCTGTTTCAATATATGGCATCTGAACTTTTCCACCTGTTACTTTGCTCAACTGGACCATCGCCAGCACTGCAACTCCATCAAATCATTGCATATCATCATCGTCCAAAATACATCCACAGAGGATCTTGTCGAACCTTCAAATATGATGACACCAACCAAATATGCTCGTTCTGGTCTGTAAACTCTCCCCAGATTAGGAACTCGGGTTGGACTATTGACCGCAGAGTACTAGCTTATCTACCCAGATCGACCAGCTCTGGGCCCAGAAAGAACAGGTTAACTATTGGACTTCTTAAAATCCATTCTCTGTCCAATAAGGGTCCTTTAATCTATGATCTTGTGAACCTAAGGATTTTATACAACTTAATCAGTGTTGCCATCTGAGTTTGTTTACATCTCGCAACCCTGACCTTCTGGGAAGGGGGTGGTCTTGCAATACTGTATAATGAGAATTTCAAAGTGGCTCCATTGTTCTTGCCGCTAAATACTTCTTTTGAATCAGTAGCTATAAAAATTAACGGTTCTACACCAAATTTATTAATGATTTTTTAGTTGAATTTTCTACTTTATTGACCTTGTTGTGTGCACATTCTCCTAATGCTATTCTAGTGGGTGATTTTAACATTCATGTGGATAATATTAACTGCCCATCTACAAAGGATTTTATGTCTTGCCTTGAAAGTTTTGGTATACAACAATTTGTTAATTTCCCAACTCACTCCAGAGGCCACACTCTTGATTTTGTATGCTGCTCTGGAATTGCCCCAAGTAATTGTAATGTATCTGATTTCTTTATATCTAACCACAAATTAGTTTCATTTAGTGTTAATCTGCCATTATTCAAACTTGAACAATGCTATATGTGTTATCGTAACATAAAAAATATAAATATCTCTTCTTTGACCATGGCAATTGATAACCTTACCCACAATGAAGATTTACTTACTCCTCATGAATTGGTTTCTTACTACAATGAAAGACTCTGTAGCCTTTTGGACACATTTGCACCTCTAAAAACCTGTTTTCGTTACACGCTGTGCTCCCTTGTTGACTCCTGAGCTTTGGCAGTTTAAAGCAAATGGTCATCACTTAAAACATCTCTATAAAAAATCTGGAGTCACTGTGCACAAAGAAATGTATCATGAGCACATTCTTCTGTACAAAGATGGATTATCTGTGGCTAAAACTGTTTATTACTTTAAACAAAGCATGTCTCATAGCAACAAAATAGCTTTGTTTTCCACTATTAACAGAATTCTGGAACCTCCTGATATAATTCCATCTCAAATGTGTTGCACTGCTATATGTGATGCATTCTTGACCTTTTTAAAAACCAAAATTGATAATATTCTTCAACAACTTGCATCTTCAGTACATTTGACATCCAATTCTTATTTAAATATTTCAATTGAGCCTCCTTTAACTTATCTATCAACTTTTGAATTGCCCACTGAAGCAGAATTTTTTTCTCTTATTTATAAATCTAGATCTGCCACTTGTCAGTTTGATCCCATGCCTACTCAACTGGTAAAAGCCTGCTTGCCTTCACTTTCTTCACTTATAACTGATATCATTCAGTCCTCTCTGAGATATGGGTTTGTTCCTTTATCCTTCAAATCAGCTGTAATAACTCCAATTTTAAAGAAACCTGGTGCTGACCTCGAAAACTACAATAATTATCGTCCTATATCAAATCTACCATTCAGTTCCAAAATTCTTGAAAACGTAGTGACAACCCAGGTTAATGCTCATCTCACAGATAAAAACCTGTTGGAAATGTTTCAGTCTGGCTTTCGTCCAAAACATAGTACTGAAACAGCCTTGGTAAAAGTCATTAATGACCTGTTGATGGCTGCTGATGCTGGGCTTTTAACAATCCTTGCGCCTTTGATACTGTCTCACATACTATTTTGTTGAATTGGTTAGTCACCATTGGCATTACCGATACACTCTTTAATATGGTTTTCTTCATACCTGTCTAATTGTACTCAGTTTGTTCATCTAAAAAAACTCTCTATCACAGTCACTTGTGGTGTTCCCCAGGGTTTGGAGCTTGGCCCCTTACTGTTTTTAATATATCGACTCCCTTTATGTGACATGTTTAAGAAATTTGGAATTGATTTTCATTGTTATGCAGACAATATTCAGCTCTATACATTACAAAAGCCCAACACTGTCCTTCCTCCTTCCTGCCTCAATTACTGTCTATTCGAGGTAAAATCTTGGTTTTCTTCTAATTTCCTCCAACTCAATAGCCATAAGACAGAAGTTCTCCTCATTGGCTCCAAGTCTGTTTTATCAAAATCTAATATTTTTTTGCTTAATATTGATGGTACATCAGTCTATCCCTCCCATCAGGTTAAAGTTTGGGGGTTATCTGTGATAGCACTCTGTCTTTTGAATCCCATATCAATAATATTACACTGTCATCTTTTTTTTATCTAAGTAGCATTGCATGCCTGCGACCCTCCCTCACACTAAATAGCACCGCCAGCCTTACTCATGCATTGGTCACTTCATTGATTATTGTAATTCTGTTCTCTTTGGTATTCCACATAAGCTTCTCCATAAACTCCAGCCTGTTCAGAATTCAGCTGCTCGTATTATAACTCAGACCTCTTCCGTCCAACACATTACCCCATCTCTTAAACAGCTTCATTGGCTTCCTGTAAAATTTTGCATTGATTTTAAAATTCTTCTACTTACCTTCAAAGCACTTCATAACTTTGCTCCATTATACCTCTCTGACCTCATACATGTTTATACACCTAACTGCATTCTTAGGTCCTTTACTTCTGGTCTTCTCATCACCCCCACTGCATGCCTGATCACCATGGATTCCAGGGCATTTAGTCATAGTGCTCCATGTCTCTGAAACTCACTATCACAAAACATTCGGGACACTGATTCCCTACCTATTTTCAAATCTTGTCTTAAGACTTATCTATTTAGATTAGCTTACACTACATGACCTTAGTATGTATTCTTATTGCTGTATTTTCAGTTCCATAAATATAGATACTGTAAATGTATAGTTGTATGCCTATATCCATGTTTTCGTTGGTTTTATGATTTTATTATCTGTACGGTGTCCTTGGGTGTTTAGAAATGTACATTGAAATAAAATGTATTATTATTATAACCTAATAATCCATACGGTGTCATGTTGTAAAGCATTTGCACAAAAATGAACATATCATAAAAAAAATAATTTTACAAACATCTTGGAGAGAGCAAAAGTAATGCAGTCTTAGCACAACAGCTTATTGTTTTATCATGTTATTAAATCACGTAAGACATACACCTAACACAAAAGGTACCAACTAACCTAGGATGACATGTTAAAATCAGCTTCTTATGTTTTTTACTGTCCATATTGTACCACAAATATTTAACCCTAGCAACCCCTCTGGCATACTGCTTCACTTACTAGGGCTGTCTTTATTTTCACATCTGCATTTCAATCCACTTTAGCACTAATACAGGGCTTCACAAGAGCTTCCTGTCATGCCCTTAAATGACCACAGTTAGACAAGGAATGAACAACCTATGGACAATCCTAGTTACCCGATCTGACGCTGCTCATTTTCAAATAATATTGCATTAGTATGATGATGTTTTCTGATTGGTACTAATCAGGTCATAAAATGATTTCTTCAAAATGTCACATATATTTGTCTCTTTCTTTTTTTCCCCAGTGCTGCTTTGACATCATGGACCAGAAGGCATGAGCTTATTCAGTTCAAACAGGAACATGCAGGTGGCTGGTTGCCATGTGCTACAACATGCTTAACCTGGTGGCAATAAATGCACATGTACTGTGCAAGGCATGCATGGGGTGCACTAAGAAAAGAAGAGTGCTCTTGATTCACCTTGCAGAGGAACTTTGTCATCGCTTCTTACGAGAAAAAATGATGGAAAAAGATCATGTCTCCCCCCTCTTCTTCTTCTTCAGCCAACAGTAGCCCAATTTCTGCCAGCACCCTGTTGGCTAACAGAACTGGTGGCAGTTGTTGTTAACCCGGGGCTCGACCGATCTGGTATGGAAATTTGTATTGCTCTCCGCATATTGATTTGGCAAAATTTTACACCGGATACCATTCCTGACGTAACCCTCCCCATTTATCTGGGCTTGGGACCGGCATGAAGAAACACTGGTTTGTGCATCCCCTGTGGCTGGGTTACTTTATTACTTTATTCAGTACTACAATGTACAGTAAGTTATCTGTTTACAAACTGGTTACCGCTATTGTTGGTGTCAGCTACTGCTTACTGCCCCATCTCACTGATGATAGTTTCAATACAGATAACAATTACAAGCACATGTAAGTGGAAGTAACTTTCCAAATGCTCCCCCAAACACTTGGTGGCTTTTGCTCCTGTAGGGGTGGAAAAAGAAAAACAAACTCTTCTAATGGGAAAAAGCTTTAAAAATCTAAATATGGTTCCTTAGCGCAGCCATAAACAAAGTTTTTAGAAGAATAAATGTATCTTTTGATTAACTCTCACACCTTACTCAAAATTTTTAGCATGTTCTCTTCGCAAGGATGACATTAAGCATGTCAGTATTTCTCAGTCTCCCATCAGCACATCTAAGTCTCCAATATGTGACAAATTAACACTAATCTAAGTAATTTTTAAGTTTCATACATAGGAAATAAGAAAATGTGTACAGTTACACCTTAGTTGAGTTTTAAGATAAAAATTACTCATAATGAAAAACATTTAGGAGTCTTGGTGGACTGTGGATACTGTGCTGAGTGCTTTCTAGGTGGAATCAAATGATGTTTTGCTTATGTTGTGCAATTTCGTTGTGAAGTTAACACCTGAAATATTGCAAGGATGTAACCTACATTTTCCATAAATATTTGTTCACAAAGACAAGTCTGCATGCATTTAATAAGTTATCTAGTAGTATAGTTGAAGATACAGTAGCATCATTGGAGACTTTCACATATTTATTTGAAATGTATTTTTATGGCAGTTTCTCCATAACCATCTTAATACAGTAATATAATTAAAGAAAAATGTAATTCTTCCAAGAACTTCAAAATCTTGGAATACTAAAGTTACGAAATTACACTTAATGACTGCAAAAGGCACAACCAAATGTCTTTCCAGTAATGCATAAAAACACCATTTGCTTTTTTGGACATAAGAAATCAGCAATAGATTAATTGGTGTTAACAGTTACACTAGTCTCTTTTCTATTAACACTCCTCCAATTTATTTAATCTTTCATGAATTCTCAAATATTTTAAAATTATGCACTTTACAGTCTCACATAAACATGTTCTTAGAGAAGCAACAGTGAGTCTACCAAATGATTTATAAATATACACATAATAAATGGGAGCCTGTAATTTTAGCAGTGATGAAGTATTCTTTGCTTGGCTGCTGAGGCTCACCATGATTTTAACAGCTGGCATTTACTGTGCATAAGCCTATTATTCAGAATGAGTGCCTGTACAGAAGCTTTTAAAACGCTTTAGTGAAAGTAAAATTCCTATATCCCATTACAGGGTGAGATGTACTAACCTGTTATTACATGGGTTGTAGAACTCAGATTTGAAAGCACTACAAAAGAATGTTTTGTTTTTAAAAGTTTTTGTATTAAGCATTTCTAATTAAGGACACTATCTTAACAAAGAACTTCTTAGATTTATAGCAAATGCATCCCAGTAAATATTTTAAAACACTCCTGTCTTTAAATTGACCAGAATGTTTTAGAATCACTTTATCATTACTGAAGTGTTATCTGAATAATGGATTGTAAGTGTAAGAAACATAATGAATACACTACCTCAGCATTTCCAATTTAATATGATTGGATATCTTGTCTTTTTGATTTTTGCTATGATGGTGCAGTTGGCAGGATTTACACTGGAGATGTTGAAACCAATGGACATGACCAGAGCGTGGCTGCCCTGACAGAGACTAGTCCAGAGACTACAGGTGCAGGTGGAGAACCAGAGGACCTAACTGATGGAGTCTGAGAGCCATGTAACCACCCAGATGGCACTCTGTAAAGAAAGAGCTGGGCCCTTCCCAGGTGTTAATGCCCATTCCAGCCAATGATAATATTAAGATTTATCTCCTCATCTTTGAGTGAATAACACCAAGGCATTGTTGGGAATTGGGCACACATACTGGCCCCATTTCTGACAGATAAGGCTCAGAAGGCACATTATGTCCTGGACAAGCAAGCTGCGGAGAACTACGATCGGTTAAAATAAGAGATTCTTGCACACCACAATATGATTGCAGATCTGCAGGGTAAACAATGCCATGAATGGCATTTCAGTCCAGAGCGACCCACACACTCATAGGCATACAAATTGTGAGGTAAGCTCAGGTGCTGGCTAAAGAACCTGAACAAATAGTTGAAAAGGTCACCTGTGACTATTTAATAAATGCGCTGGCTGAGTCTCTCACCTGACAAGTGTGCAGGCAAGCACATAAAAAAATGAATTCTCCAACTGAGACCATCAAGCTCATCTGACTGGCTATGCAAGCTAAGGATACAGAATCATCGGATGAGTGCTGGAAACCTGAAAGAGTTCATGGCCATAAAAACAAGCCTCGCCGGTGTGACAGTCTAAGCAGAAGTCTCCACCTCGTTGTCTGAAGCTGTCTACTAAAGCAGATATCCTGCTAGTAGTTTGACCAGGACTGAGGGTATAATAAGAAAGGAACAAGAGAGGCAGATGTGCAAAATAACAAAAAAAAATTTAAATAAATAAATAACAGTTCTTGGTGTAAATATTTACAGAAGAAAAGTGTATGATACACTAAACGTATTAAGAGAATTAAAAAAACAAAAAGAGAAATAAAGATGGAGCTAGAATAACAAAACAAAACAAAGGCTGTTACTCTGATATTTATTCAATTCCCTAAAAGGATATTAGCAGCATTAAAGAAAACAAAAACTGGACTCTGCTTCAGCCCATGCCATAAACGCAACTCCTCAAAAAAACTCTCAGAAGCTGCTCACCCATCAGCCCCCTTTACGTCTGGCGCACCTCACAAACACTAACAAGGGTTTTGAAAGAGTGCTCTTGTGCATTGTTTTAAGTCCTGAACTTAAATGACGGGATGTTGAAATGATGGCGGCTTTAAAGGGCAAAACTGGAAGTGACATCGTCCGTGGCCGGAACTGGAAGTGACGTCATCCATAGCGCCAGTACCGGAATTGATGTTGTCCATGGCACAAGTGACATCATTGATGGTGTGTCTGGTAGGTTTTCCTGTATCTGGCCAATAGACATAACAGAAGTAAGATTAGTGCACCCAGCCACCCCCTGGCCTGGCGGGTAATTACCTTGACTTGGTCCACTCAGCTTCCTCCTACTCGCACATGTGTGACACTCCTCATACTTTTTGCTTATCAGGAAGCCCCACAAGCCTCCAAGGGGTTCTCACCCTTTGAATTATTATAAGGAAGACAACCCTGCAGTCTATTGGAAATCCTAAAAGAAGGCTGGGAGGGCGAAGCATTCCCTTCCTCTAATATCATTGAATGTAACAATCAGTTACATGATAGATTCAATAAAATTCAACCCATTCTAAAAGAACATATGGAGCATGCACAATCAGCGCAGGCTGCTTATATAACCGAGGCTTGACTCTCCGGAAGTTCCAACCCAGAGATCGGGTCATGGTTTTTTAAAATAATACTTTGCATTCTAAATTGTTGGCTCATTGGCAAGGTCCCTATGAGATAAAAGAAAGAAAAGGATTAGTTGATTATTTACTGCAACAACCAAATTGTCAATAAACCAAGTGTTTTTATCACTTCAGTCTGCTGAAACCATAAAAGTGAAGGGAACCCAATCATTAGCCTGGTCAGCCAAACTCCCTCTTTGTCGAAATTTGAATTTTGGCCACAATTTGACACCCCAACAATGACTGGAGCTCGAGGCAGCCATTCAGTCTGTCCCGGAAGTAGTGGATGAAAAACCAGGCAGAGCCTCTCTGATTATGAATGATATCATCATGGGACTGGGGGTAACTGACTGACAACAACTGTATCGACTCCCAGAAGCAAAAAGGGTGGATCTGGAGCATTGAGATCCAACAAATGTTAGAACTTGGGGTGATTGAGGAGAGTTTTAGTCCATGCCTCAATGCTCCTGATCTAGTCCCATCCATCTTAGTCCCCAAACCTGATAGCAGTTGGTGCTTTCGCAATGACTTCCATCGGCTTAATCAAGTTTCCAAATTTGATGCCTAAGCGATGTTGCGAGTGGACAAACTCCTCGAGCGATTTGGAAAAGCACAGTATCTGACTATGATTGACATAACGAAAGGGTACTGGCAAATTCCTTTAACAGAATCCGCCAAAGAAAAAAACACGTTTGGTACCCTGCATGAACACTGGCAATATCATGTTCTCCCATTTACCTTGCATGGGCACCTACAATCTTACAACGTCTGAAGGATAGAGTGCTATGGCCACACAATGCTTATAGTGCTGCCTACCTGGATGGCGCAGTCATCTATTACGACATGTGGGAGGATTGTGTGATGCATTTTTGGGCAGTCCTTCTGCTGTTTTGTGTAGCCGGTCTCTGTATTAATCTAAAAAAAAATTATTTTGGGTTAACAGAGGCTAAATATTTGGGCTACATGGTGGGAGGGGGACTTGTTCAACCACATTGTTTTCAGTCCCTGCTGAAATACTTTGCATTAACCCTGGCCAATAACCAAATGGTAGGTACAGGCTTTCTTAGGCTTAATAGGGTATTACCACCGGTTTATGCCCCACTTCTCTGAAAGAGTCATGCCCTTGATAAACCTTACGAAAAAGTGTGCTCCTAACAAAGTGGCATGGGATGATAAAGCTGAGACTGCATTTCATGACCTGAAGCAGGCCCTCACTTTGGCCCCAGCATTAATGACTCGTAACTTTTCTCTTCCTTTAATCTTCCAGACTGACGCTTCAGACCCAGGTCTATGTGCTGTGCTGAGCTAAAATATTGACGGGGTTGAACATCCGATAATTTACCTGAGCCAGAAACTGTTGGACCAGGAGAGCAGGTATGCTTCATGGAACAGGAATCTCTGGCGATCAATTGGACTATCTGACAGCTAAGGTACTATCTTCTTGGCCGTGAGTTCATTCTAGTAACAAACCATGCCCCTTTAAAGTGGATGGCCCTGCACGCGGCATTAGTTCTTGGACTCTCAGATGTAGAAATTCAGGGTTCAACATTGCCAGGGCTCTCACCACGCAAATGCAGATGCTCTTTCCCAGGTATATGACCTCTCATTTTGGTCCATCTGACCTGATGGCTCTGGGTTAAGGGAGGGGCCGTGTCACACACATGCACTTGGGAGGCAGCTTGAAGGCTCATCTACTTGTAATTCCATCTTGAACCAAGGGTTGACACTGTTGCCTAATGCTTCTCCTCCTTTTCTTCCTACAGATCAGGCTCCCATCTGACCCCACCACCATCTTTGGATCAGTCAAGCTGTGTCTGCTATCTGAAAAGACACTCTACTCTTGTTGCTTTTACATTGTTTCTTTTTTTTCATATGGGGTTCACTTCCGAGTTGCCCCAACTTTCTTTATCTCTCAACTGTCTTTTTGATTTTGTTACTGTATTTTATATATACATTTTATATATACTAGCCATCCCCCGTGGCTCCACTCACGTAGTAGTGAAACAGGATGTCATGTTTCTTCCTCCTCTTGTCCTGCTGCATGTCTCTCAGATTTGTGCAAATAAATCAGTACCGCAAGGGAACTTTGATACATAGCGCAATGAAAGAAGTCGCAAAATCAACCAGAATGTTGGATTTTATATATATATATTTTTTTACAGTGAAAATATGTTAGTTTTAAAATTATGTTATATACTAACAGTAATATCACTATAATCCCTGAAGCCTACGAAAAAACTCTTGGGACACCTTAAATTCCTTCGCACCTCTCCTCATCAGCGTCTTTTGTTTTGTAAATGCGTCGATCAGCACAAGCAGCAAGCAGCCTGCTATCGCATCCTCTCTCCCCGACAGAGCTGAAGTCATTCACAAACAAGACCCAGCTTGTCTTTTTATCGTGGTGTGAGGTAAGAAATGCTGAACACATACCTAAAGCCGAAGGTTTTTCCATGTTATACTAATAATGATGTGAAGTGTATAATGTATGAAGACTTTAGTCCAAATATCAAATAAACATGTGCTCTTGTATTCAAGAATATAACCAAAGAAAAAAAAACATTCAAAGTTCAAACACATAAATCCAGTCCTTACACTGGCCCCAGTTAAGTTTAGGGCAGATTTCAAAATCTTTTAATAACAAATAATGACTTAAATGGCCAAGACCCTGCTTACTTATCTGCACTTATCATTACTTACAAACCACAGAGCACATTAAGATCTCAAGATGCCAGCCTGCTTATGATTACAAGGATTAACAAAATAACAGTGAGAGGTTGAACTTATATTTAAAGGGCACCAATGCTGTGGAATGATCTGCCTACTATTATAAGAGGTGTCTTATCAGTCTCATCTTTTAATTTCAAGCTGAAGTCTCACTACTTCAGGTTAGCATACCCTGACTAGAGCTGCTGATTAGGTGTACATACTGCATCTGTCTTCAGAGATTAGTACTAAAATATATGTAATACAATATTTATAAACTGTTGCTAACACTCCGCTGTTCTGTTTCTCTTCTTGGTATCCTACTTTTGCACTTGGTGCCACTACTCTAGTGCCAAGCTGTTTGCCTGCCTATAGAAGAGTCATCTCAGATGAAGGAGCACTGGAATCATTGGGTAGAAGGCTCCTTTAATCAGACTGGCTGGCCCAGCACTGACTAAGCTGTAGAATGGCCAGATGTGGGGAAGAGGCTATTTGGTTGGTTGGTCCAGGACTCTGACTGTGTCAGTCTTGTCCATAACTCGCTTTCTACAATAATAATAATAATAATAATTCTTTACATTTATATAGCGCTTTTCTCACTACTCAAAGCGGTCAATCTGGCTGTGGTTTTGTAATTAACTGATGGGCAGTTATTGTTGTTTTTCATTTATGTTAGTTATTTTCTACTTTGTTTTTGATACACTTTAGCAAATGTTTATCCTTATATGTGATAGTTCTGTATTTAGAGTGGTATAATGCATTCAGGTGTTTTGCTTTGAGAGTTGTCGCTGCACTCTGAGCCTGCACTTAATGATGAGTGCTGTGCAAGAACAAAGTATTTGTGCTATTGTACTGTATTTCTGAAGTGGCAGTGATTGATTAGTCATCTAGCTCTGTTAAGAGTATTACTTGTGTTCTGTTATGTGTGTTGTATTTATCCATTTTTTGATATCCATAGCATGCTCAACCTATCTAGCAAGGGGTCTCTCTCTGAATTGCTGTTTCCAAGATTTCTTCCATTTGTTTTCCTACAGGTTTTGGGGTTTTTTACCCTTATATTCTTAGAGTGTTGTTAAAGCCCATTGAGGCATTCCTTGTGCGATTTTGGGCTATACAAGAAGTAAATTGTTGTTTTTATAGGGAATATCATACAATACAGCACCTAAGTTACTATTCCTTAAAAGTCCCATGTTTCCCACATACATTTCTTGAGATATGAACTCATCACTAGCTTGAATTCTCCTAAAATGCCCCATGTTTGTTACTACTTGTCACTACTTTTGGTATACTTGTGCTTGTTTGTTTTTGAACTTGTCAAAAGTATAGAAAGTGTTCTGTATGTAAAAAATACCCTATTGATTTGTTTTGTTTTTATTTCCAAGGTCTATGTAAAGCAAGGGGAATACAAGAAGAATAAGCTCATAATTAGTTGTGGTGATGTTTTTATGGATGAGTCCAAATAGAACTGAAGTAGTGAACTGGTTTGCCGGTTTATGAAGGAGCAAGGTAGGAAGGGCGAGTCTGAGGACAGACACTGGAGATGACGTCACTGATGGTATGGTTGTCAATCTCCTGGGGACTTATGCATAACACCATGTGTAGAATTCACACTAAAACATGGCGTACGGGCAAAAATCAAAATGTATGTACACACAAAAAAATTCAAATGCAGAAAACCATGTGTAACCCAATTTCCACGCACTTCCGCTACATAAATCCCAGTCAGCGTAAAATGTAACACTCATGCACGTGCCTGCCGCCCAACCCCCATCTCCTCCCAGAATTACACCTCTTTGAATATGTAAATCAATATAAATGTTCCCTTAAGTACAGCATTCTGTGAAAAGACAATGGCAAAAGCACAGGGAAAAAAGAAGAATTTCAGTAAATGCCAAGTGGAGGCAATGAAAAACATGCTATTTGTTGGTTTAAGCAGTTGTATAAACAACAAAAGGAAGTTTTTTGTTTTTTTTTAAATAATTTTATTGATTTTATTGAAATCACACAACATTCCATACAAATAGATCAAATTTACAAGAATAGGATTGAAAACAAATCAACCCCCACCCCTGAGAAAGAGAGCATGGGCAGCAGAATAACTTAAACCTAGTAAAAATAAGTAAATAGATAAATTAATAAGTGAATATAGATAAATGGAGAAGAAAAAGAAAAAAAGGAGAATAGGGAGAGAATCTGCTTCCTCAGTGCTTTAAAAGCTTATTCTAAAATGGTATTGATTAGATCCTGCCAGGTTTGGAAAAATTTCTGCACAGATCCTCTAAGTGAGAATTTTATTTTTTCCAATTTAAAATAATATATAACATCAGTTACCCACTGACTTAAAAGGGGAGAGTTAGGATTCTTCCAGTTGAGCAAGATAAATCTACGTGCCAATAGTGTAGTAAAGGCAATCACAGTTTGTTTGTCCTTCTCCACTTTAAGCCCATCTGGAAGTACACCAAACACAGCTGTTAGTGGATTAGGAGGGATTGTGACACCAAGGCTGTCTGAAAGGCATTTAAAAATTTTGGTCCAAAATGATGTTAATTTGGTGCAGGCCCAAAACATGTGACCCAGTGAGGCTGGAACTTGATTGCAGCATTCGCAGGTTGGATATTGCCCTGGAAACATTTTGGACAGTTTTAAGTGAGACATATGTGCTCGATATATAATTTTGAGTTGAATAATTGTATGCTTTGTGCATATGGAGTTTGAGTGAAGTCTCTGCATTGCTACCTTCCACTCCTTTTCTTATATGCTGAGGGAGAGTTCCTTTTCCCGTTGTCCTCTTGGATCTTTGAAAAGGAGGGACTGTAAAATGGTTTAATTTATTGCAGAGATGCTGTCTAAGTCCTTGAAACTGATTAATATATTTTCCAGCATAGAGGCAGGTGGGAGGTGAGGAAAATTGGGCAGGTTCTGTTTAACAAAGTTTCTAATTTGAAGATAGTGAAAGAAATGTGTTGCTAGAAAGTTACATTTAGAATGTAATTGTTCGTAGGATGCAAAGACATTGTCTATGTACAGATCTCTAAATGATTTAATCCCAAATGTTTTCCAGACATTAAAAACTGCATATGTTTGTGAGGGTTGAAAAAGGTGGTTCTTGTGCAGAGGTGCCACCGATAAAAGATTCTCTATCTTAAAATGCTTCCTACATTGGTTCAATATTCTGAGTGAGTGAAGCACTATTGGGTTATTAGTATGTTGGCGATAATTTGCATTTATTGGGATGCAAAGCAAGGAATATAAAGAGGAACTGCAGGATTTTATTTCTATTGCAGATCAAGCCTGCTTATGTTCATCTATTTGTGTCAATGTCCAGGTTTCTATATGTTGTATGTTTGCTGCCCAGTAGTAAATCTGAAAGTTAGGTAGTCATGCCACCTTCTGCCTTTGGCCTTTGCAAGGTCGCTCTTTGGATACGTGGATGTTTTGAATTCCAAATAAATGTGGTTATGGTTGAATCTAATTTCTTAAAGAATGATTTATTGATGTATATTGGAATATTTTGAAATAAAAAGAGAAGCTTAGGAAGGATATTCATCTTAACAATGTTAATTCTTCCAGCTAAAGTGAGATGAAGGATTGACCATCTATGAAAGTCTTGCTTGATTTTTTCCATACAGACAGCGAAATTTTGTTGAAAGAGCATAAAGAGCTTTATGTTTACTTACTTGTGATGTTTACCCCTAGATATTTGAACTAATCTGCGATGATAAAAGGGAAGGTGTCCAATCTAATATTGTGTGCTTGAGAATTCACTGGAAAGAGCACACTTTTAGTCAAATTAATTCTGAGACCAGAAATCTTTTGAAATTCTGTAAGTGCTGTTAGGACTGCAGGCACAGTATTTTGTGGGTCTGATATATACAGTACCATATCATCTGCATATAGAGAAATTTTCTGTTCAAGTCCTTCTCTGATAATCCCATTTATCTCATAAGCATTTCGACAGTGAACTGCCAGTGGCTCAATGGTGATTGTAAAAAGTAGTGGTGACAAGGGGCATCGTTGTCTGGTACCATGTTCTAGTTTAAAGTAGTCTTAATTAGTGTTGTTAATACAAACTGAAGCTTCTGGAGTTGATCGAAAGTTCAAGTTCACAAAGTCGCACAATGCCTGAATTTAAAAAGAAGTGGTCAGATATCAAAATCACTTTGAAAAGGCAAGTGTAGCTCACCGTGTGAGTGTCATATGGAAGCTTTTTAGGGTACAGAGAAGAGAAAAAAAAATAGGGACACAGTGGAAAAAAAACTTAATGTCAACTTGAAATCTTGAAATTTCCACTTTAATCACGTTGTTTATCTTGTCATTAAAGTAGAACGTCATAAACTTCATCTTAAAATCATTTCATTTACTAGTTTCTCAAATCCCATCGTAACTAAAGTAGCACGTTAAATGCTTCGTATTCTGTCTGTTCTTCTATGTACTCTTTGTGTGAATCACTGTGCTTTTTAAATGGGCTTTCTCTTACGCCGACTGGACACAGAATACATTACATTCATGATATTATATCTCTCTGAACAAATTAAATACTAAGATGTATACTTGATATCATTTTCATGATGATAGGAATTAAAGCATGTATTACACGGTGGGGCACAGTGGCACAGTGGTAGCGTTGAGCAGGCGCCCTGTCCAGAGATTGTTACTGCCTCCCAAGGGATGTTTGCTCAACCCTCAATAAAATAATTTATTGCAGCAGTACTGCTTCTTTCAAATATACTAACCACCAATTCCTGTCCCCCCTTTTCTTCTCCAAGTAACCAATCACCACACAATAAGTTCTTTAATAAATGTCAAGCCATCTCTAACCTTAGAGTGCCAATTCTTCAAAACTTGTAAGGAACATTGAAATATCTTCGTAGTACATGTTTAATTATTCCTTCCATCTATCAATCCAGGGTCGCGCCACTCCCAGCATGCATACAGCGCAAGGCAGCTCATCGCTACCACTGTCCACCATATCCACACATTTAATTATTAACAGTATACTGTACATTATTTAAATTAAGTTAAAAATATATCTGTATAATGTAATATACCTACTTTTTACTGCATTTCATCTTAAAAATGATTATCAAGAGCTCCAAGAACATAGCACTTGAAAAGCTAAATCGACTTAGAAGACAGTCGTCATCATATGTAAATACGCACTCTCTTCTATTGAACTTAATTGAATTCCTTTATTGTTATTGTATGGCACAATGAGATTCAATATGCAAATCCTCCATAAACTTATTTTTCTATAAAATGATAAAATAATAATAATAATAATAATATGATAAAAAAACAATGAAAAATATACAATATGAAAGCATAAGCGGCTCAGGTTGTGCAATATTACAACTGTAGTGCAAGTTTACAGTGAGCTATTTTACTTATAAGTTCAAACAGTTCTACCAGGAGCACTTGATGAATTGATTGAGTGCGTTTAAAGCTCTTGGGATGAAACTGTTTCTGAACTATGAGGTCCCTACAGGAAAAGCTCTGAAGCATTATGGAAGAAGTTCAAACAGACTGTGCTCATGGTTAAGGCAGTGTGTGCTAGAATCTGTATCCCGATAATTCTCTCCGCTCTTGAAACAATCTGCCATAGAGCTTTCCAATCAGCTGCTGTAGAACTGTGTTTCCCCACTCAGATACAGTGGGTTAAAATACTCTTGAGTGGTGCATTGAGACTAAAGCAGCTATGGTATTTGGACTAGTTTGGCCATTCTGTGTATCATTATATTATCACAGGTTGATTACAATCAGATACCTTAAACTAAAACATGATATGCGGTTAATTTCAGTATATTTGATAAAGCCGCATCAGGGATATGAATCTAAAAAATAAAGGCAAACCTTTCTTGAGAATGTGTGTGGCTTTACTGCAAGTTCAGTTTTCATACATCAACATGTGAGCGTGGGAACAGGCATACACAACATTTTTGGGCATACGCACCAAATACATGAGGTCCCTGGTCTGCAGAGGGAGAAAGAGAGAAAAGATCGGAGAACAGTGCCTGTAAGCTGTCTCCCATGTATGCATGCGCATGACACGACCTCAAGAGAGTCAGCCAAGCCCAGATCTATCAGGTCAGGTGGTCTGAGCAAAGAGGTTGTGAATCCGTGGATAGCACCCCGACGATGTAGAACTTTGAACCGGTAAGGCTGGACAGTGTGACTCCTTATGCACAATCATCTACTGGAGAAGGACATGGTTGCTAACAAGCATGAACCAAGGAGGTAGTTGGCTCAGCAGGCCAGTAGCCCACCTGATCACCAGAGCCTCCCATTCTACCACTTCATACCTAGTTTCCCGGTCCAACAGTTTCCAGCTCAGGAACATGACGTGGTGTTCAACACCATTTACGCTAAGTCCAAAACATCGGACTGGAGGATGAAAGGCAAAGAGAAGTTAGGAGCCATCAAAACTGGCACTGACATGAGGGTCTGATTTAGGTCACGAAAGGCAGCTTCTGTATTCACAATCCATACCAACGTGCAAGGGGCATATTTTTTTGTTAGCTCTGGCAAATGCCTCACCCTATGTATATACAGTATGCTCATACAGTGACACCTTGAGATACGAGCTTAATTCGTTCTGTGACCAAGCTCGTAAGTCAAAATGCTCATATCTTAAATCAATTTTCCCCATTGAAATTAATTGAAATGAGATTAATTCGTGCCAGCCCCCCAAAAAAACACCCTAATTTTTTGTTAAATGTTTTTAACATAAGAAAAATGTATTTAAAATGGACAAATATTGTATACAAACAAAATAAAACCTAATACATAAAAGAAAATCTAAAGAAATAAACAGATGTTGGCAAAGCCGATTAGCATATTGTAATGTTTTTTTCTTTCACTTCACTTTTGCTTAACTTAATTTTCTTCTTCACTAGTTTTTTTCTTTTTTGCCACACTTTCGTCACTTTCATTCTCAAGGCGTTTCAATAGAAACCTGTCCAAGGAGATTTGTTTAGTCCTCCCCTTTAGAATGTTTCTGAAATGAGTTAGGCAAGTGTCATTAAATAGCGCCGCTGCACAATCAGTTGCAACTGGTGTTTCTTTTCAATAAAGTCAAACGTTAGGAAAGTGTCATTAAATAGTGCTGCTGCACGATCAGTTGCAACTGGTGTTTCTTTTCAATAAAGTCAAGTGTTAGGCAAGTGTCATTAAATAGCACCGCTGCACAATCAGTTGCAACTGGTGTTTCTTTTCAATAAAGTCAAGTGTTAGGCATGTGTCATTAAATAGCGCCGCAGCACGATCAGTTGCAACTGGTGTTTCTTTTCAATAAAGTCAAGTGTTAGGCAAGTGTCATTAAATAGCGCCGCTGCACGATCAGTTGCTACTGGTGTTTCTTTTCAATAAAGTCAAGCGTTAGACAAGTGTCATTAAATAGCGCCGCTGCACGATCAGTTGCAACTGCCGTTTCTTTTCAATAAAGTCAAGTGTTAGGCAAGTGTCATTAAATAGTGTCGCTGCACGATCAGTTGCAACTGGTGTTTCTTTTCAATAAAGTCAAGTGTTAAACATTTGTCATTAAATAGCGCCGCTACACGATCAGTTATAACTTTTTCAGGGAGATTCTTTTCTTTAAAGTTCGAAACTTTTTCTCACATTGCAAACACTTCCTTTATCTCACTTTAAGAGATAACCTCCTCCACCATACCGATCTCCTATAGAACCTCCATATGTTGCCGCGTCTGTAGTTCCCTCAACTCCTCTGTCGTCAGTTTCTCGGAATGCTCTTTAATGGCTCGTATTTCGAATTTTGGCTCGTAACTCAAGGCAAAAAATCGACCTAGTGACGGCTCGTATCTCAAAAAACTCGTACCTTGGGGCACTTGTATCCCAAGGTACCACTGTATATATGTATATATATATACTAGCAAAATACCCGCGCTTCGCAGCAGAGAAGTACTGTGTTAAAGAGGTTATGAAAAAGTAAAGGAAACATTTTAAAAATAACGTAACATGATTGTCAATGTAATTGTGTTGTCATTGTTATGAGTGTTGCTGTCATATATATATATATATATATATATATATATATATATATATATACATACATATACACATATATTATATATATATATATATATATATACATACACACATATATATATATATATATATATATATATATATATATATATATATTTGCAGTTGGAGATCCACAAAGGGAGAAAAAACGAATCACGTATCATAAAATAGTTTTATTCCTGAGCTTTCAACCCCTGTCAGGGGTCTTCATCAGAGGATAATGCTTAGACTTACAAGAATCAAAGGCAATATATAGCAACACATTCAGTGGGGGGTGGGTGGAGGTGACTAAGTCCGTATGATCAAAGGGGGGGGGGTGTATCATTAAATTAAAGTGCATATGCACGGTAATCGAACCTCGGATGTCAGCGCTAGAGGGGCTTTGCAGCGGTGAAGTATTGCTTTTAAATTTTAATTAAGAAGAAAAGAAAACCTTTTTAAATTAAGTCTTAAAAAGAGGTGTAAAGATATTGACAATAAGCTACGCAAACCCACCAAGACATGCAATCGTTTAAATCAAGGCACGAGTCGAAAAACACCATCCCATAATATTAGTTAACGATTCACACATTTCTATATGTATTGTAAGCATACAATACAACTGATAATACGTTGCGCTTATTTATCTGGTGTACTGACATTTTTGCGCGTTTAACGGCTGAAATCTAACGTGGTTTGTGCCCTTCAGAATGAAAAGAGTTTGCATTTACCTTTTTAATAAAAGGCGAGCTTTTAAGCCTGAGAAATCACCCCGTAAATGCACACATTTAATTGCACATGTGTTAATACGTATGCTTACACAGTATTAAAAGACACTCAACAATTACACAGTATTAAAAGACAGTCAACAATTAACGTCATTTACCTTCGTTCCCGCATTTGACTTGTGCTGTAAATCTCTTCCTCGTTTTCAGTTCACGTGATTACGTAGGAGGCGTAATACGTGATGACGCAATACGTGACTCCGCATCCTCCATTAGAGTATATGGACAAAAAACAGGTTCCAGTTATGACCATTACACGTAGAATTTCGAAATGAAACCTGCCTAACTTTTGTAAGTAAGCTGTAAGGAATGAGCCTGCCAAATTTCAGCCTTCTACCTACACGGGAAGTTGGAGAATTAGTGATGAGTGAGTCAGTCAAACAAGTTCCAGTTATGACCATTACGTGTAGAATTTTGAAATGAAACTTGCCTAACTTTTGTAAGTAAGCTGTAAGGAATGAGCCTGCCAAATTTCAGCCTTCTACCTACACAGGAAGTTGGAGAATTAGTGATGAGTCAGTCAGTCAGTCAGTCAGTCAGTCAGTGAGTCAGTGAGGGCTTTGCCTTTTATTAGTATAGATATATATATATGTATATATATATATATATATATATATATATATATATATATATATATATATATATACACACAGTGCATCCGGAAAGTATTCACAGCACATCACTTTTTCTACATTTTGTTATGTTACAGTCTTATTCCAAAATGGATTAAATTCATTTTTTTCCTCAGAATTCTACACACAACACCCCATAATGACAACGTGAGAAAAGTTTACTTGAGGTTTTTGCAAATTTAATAAAAATAAACAAACTGAGAAATCACATGTACATAAGTATTCACAGCCTTTGCTCAATACTTTGTCGATGCACCTTTGGCAGCAATTGCAGCCTCAAGTCTTTTTGAATATGATGCCACAAGCTTGGCACACCTATCCTTGGCCAGTTCCCCATTCCTCTTTGCAGCATCTCTCAAGCTCCATCAGGTTGGATGAGAAGCGTCGGTGCACAGCCATTTTAAGATCTCTCCAGAGATGTTCAATTGGATTCAAGTCTGGGCTTTGGCTGGGCCACTCAAGGACATTCACAGAGTTGTGCTGAAGCCACTCCTTTGATATCTTGGCTGTGTGTTAGAGTCGTTGTCCTGCTGAAAGATGAATCGTCGCCCCAGTCTGAGGTCAAGAGCGCTCTGGCGCAGGTTTTCATCCAGGATGTCTCTGTACATTGCTGCAGTCATCTATCCCTTTATCCTGACTAGTCTCCCAGTCCCTGCCGCTGAAAAACATCCCCACAGCATGATGCTGCCACCACCATGCTTCACTGTAGGGATGGTGCCAGGTTTCCTCCAAACATGACACCTGGCATTCACATCAAAGAGTTCAATCTTTGTCTCATCAGACCAGAGAATTTTCTTTCTCATGGTCTGAGAGTCCTTCAGGTGCCTTTTGGCAAACTCCAGGTGGGCTGCCATGTGCCTTTTACTAAGGAGTGGCTTCTGTGTGGCCACTCTACCATACAGGCCTGATTGGTGGATTGCTGCAGAGATGGTTGTCCTTCTGGAAGGTTCTCCTCTCTCCACAGAGGACCTCTGGAGCTCTGACAGAGTGACCATCGGGTTCTTGGTCACCTCCCTGACTAAGGGCCTTCTCCCCCGATCGCTCAGTTTAGATTGCCGGCCAGCTCTAGAAAGAGTCCTGGTGGTTTCGAACTTCTTCCACTTACGGATGATGGAGGCCACTGTGCTCATTGGGACCTTCAAAGAAGCAGAAATTTTTCTGTAACCTTCCCCAGATTTGTGCCTCGAGACAATCCTGTCTCGGAGGTCTATAGACAATTCCTTTGACTTCATGCTTGGTTTGTGCTCTGACATGAACTGTCAACTGTGGGACCTTATATAGACAGGTGTGTGCCTGTCCAAATCATGTCCAATGAACTGAATTTACCACAGGTGGACTCCAATGAAGCTGCAGAAACATCTCAAGGATGATCAGGGGAAACAGGATGCACCTGAGCTCAATTTTGAGCTTCATGGCAAAGGCTGTGAATACTTATGTACATGTGATTTCTCAGTTTTTTTAATTTTTAATAAATTTGCAAAAACCTCATGTAAACTTTTTCACGTTGTCATTATGAGGTGTTGTGTGTAGAATTCTGATGAAAAAAATGAGTTTAATCCATTTTGGAAAAAGACTGTAACATAACAAAATGTGGAAAAAGTGATGCGCTGTGAAAACTTTCTGGATGCACTGTATATATATATATATATATATATATATATACTTCCCATGGGCTCACCACCTATGGGAGGGGCCAAGGAGGTCGGGTGCAGTGTGAGTTGGGTGGTGGCCGAAGGCGGGGACCTTGGCGGTCCGATCCTCGGCTACAGAAGCTGGCTCTTGGGACGTGGAATGTCACCTCTCTGAAGGGGAAGGAGCCTGAGCTAGTGCGCGAAGTTGAGAGGTTCCGGCTAGATATAGTCGGACTCACCTCGACGCACAGCTTGGACTCTGGAACCAATCTCCTTGAGAGGGGCTGGACTCTGTACCACTCTGGAGTTGCCCCCGGTGAGAGGCGCCGAGCAGGTGTGGGTATACTTATTGCCCCCCAACTTGGAGCCTGTACATTGGGGTTTACCCCGGTGGACGAGAGGGTAGCCTCCCTTCGCCTTCGGGTGGGGGGACGGGTCCTAACTGTTGTTTGTGCGTATGCACCGAACAGCAGTTCAGAGTACCCACCCTTTTTGGAGTCCCTGGAGGGGGTGCTAGAGGGCATACCTTCTGGGGACTCCCTCGTTCTGCTGGGAGACTTCAATGCTCACGTGGGCAATGACAGTGAGACCTGGAAGGGCATGATTGGGAGGAATGGCCCCCCCAATCTGAACCCGAGCGGTGTTTTGTTATTGGACTTCTGTGCTCGTCACGGATTGTCCATAACGAACACCATGTTCAAGCATAGGGGTGTTCATATGTGCACTTGGCACCAGGACACCCTAGGCCTCAGTTCGATGATTGACTTTGTGGTCGTGTCGTCGGACTTGCGGCCACATGTCTTGGACACTCGGGTGAAGAGAGGGGCGGAGCTGTCAACTGATCACCACCTGGTGGTGAGTTGGCTTCGATGGTGGGGGAGGATGCCGGTCAGGCGTGGTAGGCCCAAACGTGTTGTGAGGGTCTGCTGGGAACGTCTGGCAGAGCCCCCTGTCAGAAGTAGCTTCAACTCCCACCTCCGGCAGAACTTCGACCACATCCCGAGGGAGGTGGGGGACATTGAGTCCGAATGGGCCATGTTCCGTGCCTCTATTGTTGAGGTAGCTGACCGGAGCTGTGGCCATAAGGTGGTCGGTGCCTGTCGTGGCGGCAATCCCCGAACCCGTTGGTGGACACCGGCGGTGAAGGATGCCGTCAAGCTGAAGAAGGAGTCCTACAGGACCCTTTTGTCCTGTGGGACCCCGGAGGCAGCTGATAGGTACCGGCAGGCCAAGCGGAATGCGGCTTTGGTGGTTGCTGAGGCAAAAACTCGGGCGTGGGAGGAGTTTGGGGAGGCCATGGAGAACGATTTTCGGACGGCTTCGAGGAGATTCTGGTCCACCGTCCGGCGTCTCAGGAAGGGGAAGCAGTGCAGTGTCAACACTGTATATGGTGGGGATGGTGCGCTGCTGACCTCGACTCGGGACGTTGTGGGTCGGTGGGGGGAATACTTCGAAGACCTCCTCAATCCCATTAACATGCCTTCCAATGAGGAAGCAGAGCCTGGGGACTCAGAGGTGGGCTCCCCCATCTCTGGGACTGAGGTCACCGAGGTGGTCAAAAAACTCCTTGGTGGCAGGGCCCCAAGGGTGGATGAGATACGCCCGGAGTTCCTCAAGGCTCTGGATGTTGTAGGACCTTGGCTGACACGCCTCTGCAACATCGCATGGACATCAGGGACAGTGCCTCTGGATTGGCAGACCGGGGTGGTGGTCCCCCTCTTTAAGAAGGGGGATCGGAGGGTGTGTTCCAACTACAGAGGGATCACACTCCTCAGCCTCCCTGGAAAAGTCTATTCAGGGGTCCTGGAGACGAGGGTCCGTCGGATAGTCGAGCCTCGGATTCAGGAGGAACAGTGTGGTTTTCGTCCTGGTCGCGGAACAGTGGACCAGCTCTATACCCTTAGCAGGGTCCTGGAGGGTGCATGGGAGTTTGCCCAACCAGTCTACATGTGTTTTGTGGACTTGGAAAAGGCATTCGACCGTGTCCCTCGGGGAATCCTGTGGGGGGTACTCCGAGAGTATGGGGTACCGGCCCCCCTGATAAGGGCTGTTCGGTCCCTGTACGATCGGTGCCAGAGCTTGGTCCGCATTGCCGGCAGTAAGTCGAACCCATTTCCAGTGAGAGTTGGACTCCGCCAGGGCTGCCCTTTGTCACCGATTCTGTTCATAACTTTTATGGACAGAATTTCTAGGCGCAGCCAGGGCGTTGAGAGGGTCCGGTTTGGTGGGCTCAGGATTTGGGTCACTGTTTTTTGCAGATGATGTTGTCCTGTTTGCTTCATCAGGCCGTGATCTTCAGCTCTCTCTGGATCGGTTCGCAGCCGAGTGTGAAGCGGCTGGGATGAGAATCAGCACCTCCAAATCCGAGACCATGGTCCTCAGCCGGAAAAGGGTGGAGTGCCCTCTCAGGGTTGGTAGCGAGATCCTGCCCCAAGTGGAGGAGTTCAAGTATCTCGGGGTCTTGTTCACGAGTGAGGGAAGAATGGAGCGTGAGATCGACAGGCGGATCGGTGCGGCATCCGCAGTAATGCGGGCGCTGCATCGGTCTGTCGTGGTGAAAAAGGAGCTGAGCCGCAAGGCGAAGCTCTCAATTTACCAGTCGATCTATGTTCCTACCCTCACCTATGGTCATGAGCTATGGGTAGTGACCGAAAGAACGAGATCGCGAATACAAGCGGCTGAAATGAGTTTCCTCCGCAGGGTGTCTGGGCTTTCCCTTAAAGATAGGGTGAAAAGCTCAGTCATCCGGGAGGGGCTCAGAGTAGAGCCGCTGCTCCTCCGCATCGAGAGGAGTCAGATGAGGTGGCTCGGGCATCTGATCAGGATGCCTCCTGGACGCCTCCCTGGTGAGGTATTCCGGGCACGTCTAACCGGGAGGAGGCCCCGGGGAAGACCCAGGACACGCTGGAGGGACTATGTCTCTCGACTGGCCTGGGAACGCCTTGGGATTCTCCCGGAAGAGCTAGAAGAAGTGGCCATGGGAGAGGGAAGTCTGGGCATCTCTGCTCAAGCTGCTGCCCCCGCGACCCGACCTCGGATAAGCGGGAGACAATGGATGGATGGATATATATATATATATATTGTAGAAAAGGCAATATATAGGCGCCCGACCCAGCACAGAAGGACACAGAGGCACGTATAACGCACAAGGACTTTTATTTTTCTCTTCACACGTCTTCCCCGTGACCCACAGGCAATACACAGTCCCAAAAGTACTCTTTTCCACACCACACAATAATCCTTCCTTTTCACCACCACTCCTCCACAAGCGTCATTTCCTTCCTCCCAACTCTGGCTCCTCGAGTGGTGGTGGCTGGCCCTTTTTATATCCCACCCGGAAGCGTTCCAGCTGCTTAATCACCTGGTCCTAATTGCCCTTCCGGGTGGGGCTGGAGATTCGACCAGCAGGGCTGCAGACTCCATGCAGCTCCCCCTAGCGGCCATCCGAGCCCCCAACCAGGCTGTGGAGGACTCCATCTCCCATGGAGCCATGCGCTAGGCTGGGGAATCATCGTCTGCCAGGGAGGCTGCCCCCAAGCGTCCCGGGGGAGGTATTGAACTGTCCATGGCTGCTCCCCCGGAACATATGCAACAGGGGCGTCCTATACCAGTATATACCAGTAACGGCACACTGCACGATAACGTGCAGTGAATACAGTTGACTTGAGCATTCCTAGTTTTCATCCTCATTCTGTATGTTTAGCATTCATTTGCTCAGAGGTTGATGTGCTTGCTGCTTCATGAGCAGCTCTTCTTTTCTCCACGCTTCTTCTCTTCTTCCTTTGGCATCTTTCCGCGTTAAAACTGATTAAGTCAGTGTTTGTGTTGCAATTACTTAGTATGTTTTCCTTAATTTTTCACTTAAGCTGACACTTAAGTCTTCAATTTGCCTGAAGAATGATTTAAGATATGAAGACATAGGGGAAGTGACTGCAAACGTGGTAGCGATGAGAATGGCGCCCGCACGCATGCACTGCACGGACGCCCTGCTGCCCACTGCCGAGAGTTGATTCTACAATAAAATAAAATAAAAATAAAAAGAGGAATAGCCTTGGAGGTCAATCATCACCCCGAAAGCAGATAGTAGATGTCACGTAGTATATGTGTACCAAATTTCAGGTCAATCAGTCAAACGGTTAGCGAGCTACAGGTGATTTAAAATCCTGGACAGACAAACGGACAGCCACAGTAGCGTATTATATGAGAAGATATATATATATATATATATATATATATATATATATATATATATATATATATATATATATATATATATATATATATATATATATATATATATATATATATATACTGTGCAGGCTTTTAAAATTATGTCAAATTGGTCTGAAACTTAGTCGTTGTACAGTGGCACATTGTGAAAATGATTACAAATGCAGTACATATGCTCACTGGAATTTCCCAACGTAGGTATAATAGGCACCTGCAAAGGGAACCTCACTGAGTGACTGCTGGCAGTTAGTGTACTCTTTCGGAACAAGTATGCCTTGGAGAAGAGGATGACAACCATATGTCTCATGGACTTTCTTTTGGTTAAATTTGATCCTCAACCACAGGCATTTGTGACTGCAGTGGTGTTAAGAAAGCAGCCAATGACTGGATGACTGGCATCACATTATGTTTTTTGAAGAGTCCTGATTCATCTTACTCTGCACAATACTCCTGGAGGTATTGGTTCCACATTCAGCAACACTATATAGGCATTGCACCAAGTGTTATGGTATGGAGTGCTTTTTGGTTCCATTCTTGTTATGTACTTTAACTAGCCAACATTACATTGGTGCTTTAAACTGAGGTGGTACCCCTCTGAAGAGGTTTCCAGGAACCATATTGTAATAGGCCAATGTTCAACCACATGTGGCACGAAGCATCATACACTTCATGGATGACAAACATGATCCACTTCTTCCCTGGTCTACATGTTCACTGAAGTTTTCCCCCATTGAGCACATCTGGAACATGATGGGACAATGAGTGAAGTACCAGAGACCACCAGTGATTATCATGGATGAATGATTGGCATGTATAAAGCCTGCATGGCATTCCATTCCATGAACACACATCGAATGTCTCTTTCTGGCCATGCCAGAATATGTACAAGCCCATGGCAGATACACAAAATGCTTTTATTATTATTATTGATTAGTGTTCATTCTGGATACATGATGGAGCTGTACTTCTAATAATTTACAACATATGTCATGAGTAATCTGTCATATAAATATTGCAGGTTTTTCTGGGTGTTGCAATTTTAACCGGCAGGAGTGGATATATACATATTGTGATAGATTTAGGGTCCCCGTGACCCCTTGAACCCTCAGACCAGACGTCAGACACCAGATAAAAGTCAAAATGAATATTTATTATAATAATAAGTGCACAAAGCACCCTCCACTCCGCTATATTCCAATAAATCAATAATCAAATAAATAATCAATACAATCCTCCACTCCCAGACGTGTTGCCACCCTTCCACCCAGCTCAGCTTGACATCTGGGATTTCCCACAGTCCTTTATAGTCCTCGACCCGGAAGTGCTTCTGAGCCCTCAGTCCATGTGATATATCCAGCACTTCTGGGTCAGGTAAAAACTTCTTTTTCTTCAGCCTGGAAGTATATCATTTCTTCCGTTCCCGTGAGTTGGAAATACTTCCGGGCTATACGGAAAATATAAATCCCTGGGCCTCCCTGCAGCGACTCCTGGCGGCCCCGATGTTATCCAGCAGGGCTGTGTATTAAAACTCCATAGTCCATGATGCCCTGCTGGAATTCGGGACATCTCCACGTTGCAAGGAGGGCTCCATCTAGCGGCCTGGGGGTATTGACCGGGATGAATGGCCGGCCATATCCCACAATATATATATCTAATATCTCACAACAATAAAAACCTTATTAAGTGACTGGTTGCCTAATACAAGCAGTTCTTTCCATGGTGGGATTCTTGAGTCTTGCAGACCATTCATAGAGCTTGTGCTCCAACCCCTCTGCAGCTAGATGGGTCTAACAGTGATGACTTTGAGTTTTTTTTTAATTTCATGAAGACAGAAACAGACTCAAACATCTCTTTAAGTTTTTTAAGTCTGCTGTATGCTTTTTAAAGACTTCCAATGCTTTTTCTACAATTAGAAGTGTATTGTTCCGTTGTTCTGTCCAAATTGAGAAAAAGATTTGTGGATTATCTGCTAAGATTTGCTACAAATACTGAGCTGTAAAATGTTGGAGTGAGTTGACATTCACTGTACCCATGATGACATTAAATATATTAGACTATGCTGCTTCCTGTAAAGTACAGAAGAAGAGTATAGGGGTTGGCTCTCTGTTGCTTTTTCATCATTAAACATTACATTGTACAACTGACAAGTGATTCTGCATAAAATAAAAAGAACTTTATATTTGCAGCTTCTATCCAGTACACAGAGTAGTGAATGACATTAGCAACCTTACACTGAACAGCACTTTCAGATAAAACATGGATGAAACAATTGTGTAGTCATACCTGAACAGCAGCAAGAAAATGTTAGAATGTCAAGGAATTCTCTTTCATGGGCAAAGCGTGAAAAAAACACACACAATAAACATTAACAAAAAACACATACAACAAATTAATAAAAAATACATACAACAAATTAACAAAATTAACAAAAACACACAACAAATTAATAAAAAACACATAAAACAAATTAATAAAAAAAACACATAAAACAAATTAACATGAAACACAAACTACAAATTAACATGAAACACACACAATAAATTAATAAAAAAACACATAAAACAAATTAACATGAAACACATAGAACAAATTAGAAAGAAAACGGAAGTGGACTCTCAAAACGGAAATGACATAATTTTTAATTTACCAGAAAGGAGAAAAAGAAGAAGACCTGCACTGGTGGTATTTTTGAAGAAACAGAAACATTATCATTTTTGTCATATCACTCTCGTTTTTTAGTATAGTTTCAGCGGTTGGTTATAAAGCAAGCCTTGCGCTGGTATTGCATAGTTTTAAGGTGTTTTCAGTTCGTTCCAACATTGTTTAAAATAAACATGTTTTGTCCCTTTTGTGGCACAAATCTTTGGTTAAGAACAGCATACTGCCATAACTGCAGTCGCTCTCTAAGTGTATTGACAAGCGTTTTAGAAAATGATTCTGGTATGTTATGTTTTTAATGGTATACTATATAATAAACTTAAACTGACTGCAAGTAAATGGTGATATATGCATAAGTTAATAACCATTGGGCATATTGTCTAAAGTGGCAGAAATAACATATCGCGCTTAGTCAAATTCAGTGACGTGGGGAGCCAGAGTATGTCCCGACAGCACTAGGCAAATGTCCAAAAGTTTTGGATGAGACGCCAGTCCATTTCAGGGCCCATTCAATCACTTTTAGAAGTACTTCTAACGTTGAAGAGGTAAGCGAGTTATCAGAAATAAATGAAAAACGGGAAACTTTGTAAATTTGTAACTTTGAAACTTTAAAATGAGCAATAATATATGATTATTATATAATGTCGTTTAATTTTTTATGGGTTACTGTGCTCTAAATATCCATCCACACTAAATAATATACTGTTTTTTAATAGGTGTTGTGAATACCACAGACGTGTCTGATTTAATAAATGAATATTTTCGAAAAGGTCACAAGTACGATGTGATTTTAGATTTCCTCAAGATGCATCATGGAGTCAGCATAAGTCTCTGGACTCTGAAAACAAAATTAAGACTGCTTGGTATTTCGAAGTGAGGCAATTTCACTTCTTTACAGGTAGTCCATTCCATGATTCAAAGGGAACTACGTAGACCTGGACAGCTGTTTGGTTATCGGACAATGTTTCAGATTTTAAAACAAAAGTATCAGTTGCAAGCTAGAAGAAGTGACGTAATGAAGCTTATGTCAGAAATGAATCCCTCTGGAACTCGAGCAAGGAGGATCCGAAGGTTTTTCCGAAGAAGTTATCATTCTTTGGGGCCTAATTATGTTTGGCATGTCGATGGCAATGACAAGTTAAAACCATACGGTTTCGCTGTTAGTGGGTGCATTGATGGATTCTCGAGAAAAATATTATGGTTGACATGTGGCCCAACTAATAATAATCCAGCAGTAGTGGCATCTAACTATATGAAGCTCATTTGTGACCTTCGAGTTGTTCCGATGCGATTGAGAACAGATTGTGGAACAGAAAATGGAATAATGGCAGCAATGCAATGTGCTCTGAGGTCGTATCACAGTGACCGTTTTTCAGGAGAGTCATATTTATGGGACATCTACATCCAATCAAAGAATTGAATCCTGGTGGGCACAGTACAGAACACAACGTTAAGCGCATTATCTTTATTTTAATTAATGCGCCACACTTGATATAATTTAAACATTTACGGGTATTTTATTAACATTTCGTTTCGTATGTTTATAACATATGCTTTCTGTTAGTTCACAGTTCTAGATGGACCTTTTCGAGGATCTGAAAGACTTGGGCCATTTCAACGGCAGTCATGAACACAAATGTTTGGTACGCTTCTGTTTCACTGATATCCTACAGAAAGACCTAGAGGAATGCAAGCAACTATGGAACCAGCACAGAATCAGACCTTCCAGAATGTCTACGTGCCCCCCAGGAATTCCCAACGAATTGTACAATTTGCCTCACAGGTCTAGTCCCTTTTGAATTATCTTTTATGTAAGGTTGTGTAGGTGGCGTAGTGATGATCATCGTTTCCGCATTATAGTTTATGGAGATTTTGCTCCAAAACCATCCTATATGTGCGCGTGAGTGTTGCGTTTGATTGGCTGGCAACAGGTACAGTTGTTATTTGTGCCTTTCCCAGCCTTGACAATCATATTTATTCACAGCAGCCGTCACTTTCAAAAGTTGTGCTTTTTATAGTACAATATAAGTAAAGCCATAACCCAAGCTGTTGCCCATCATAGCTAAAATGAAAAACACGCTTGTATCATTATAAGAGTGTTAACCGATACGAAATGGTTTTGCCTTAAAAGGACACAAGACAAAATCGACTGTTTTGATAACAGTGCAACACAGTTGTTAAAACCGTCACCTTTAGATTCCATGTGAGTGGTTTAAGGTTTCTCAAGCATCGAACACAAGGGTGTACTTGGAACGGTTTCTCGAACACCTTTTATCGGTGAGAAGGCAGTTACACTTGTGAGAATAGCATTTCTAGACTCTCACTGGCTTTCTTGAAATGAGTGACACGTGTGAATGTGTGTGTGAATCAGCCTGTTCGTTTTACAATATTATGAAATTCACTAGGAGTGAGACCTTCCTTAGTAAGCCGTTCAGTTACCAGAACTTGCAATGCACTGACAGCCAAATAGCGTATAGAATCATGTAGTGATTACACATTTGTAAGTTTACTGTTTGAATGTCCATCAGGGATGCCGCTTGATTTAACGTTACTTTGGCGCTTTCTGCTGTGGTTAGCTGTTTGAGGGATGCGGGAGAACGGAAGAGAATGAAATGAAAACTGGAGCTTTTCTTGCGGCTGCAATAATAAACCGCTACAAGCATCAGCTCATGCCTGTCTGTTTTCTGTGTCTCTAAAGTGGATCAAACGATGCAGCCTTTCACAGTACTCTGTAGCATAGCCCTCGATCAAAGAAGGTCAGTAAAATAATGAAATATAAACATTTTAGGTTTATTAAGTCTTAGACGGTTACTTAAATAATGTGAGAGTTCATTTGACACTGGCACTTTGCAATGTGAGGGGTTTCATATTAAATCTGATTAGTCTGCTTAACGACACACAGATTTGATTAAACCCCTCACTGACGAACCTCGATTCTGCATTTGTAGGAAAAGATTTGCTTCCCTGCGATGGACTGACGCCATGTACACGGATTGTTCCTGCCTTATTGTGGTTCTTTAAATTGTATCTATATATTCTGTTTTAATGAAATACACACCCTTTTGGTTTTATGGCATAATAATTTATGCTGTTGTTTATACAGACTATGCACATTCAAACTTTGTTTTTTTAACAAGAGAGTTGGCAACATTTGTAGTTATTGTGTCATTTATCAACATTTACCAAACATGTTCTGATCATTTCCATATATTGGGATATTTAGCAACTTTCAGGCTTTCTTGTCCACTGAGCAAATTAAGGTACTGGTCCTAATTTATTTTTTTTAGTATCAGTTTAAGTCAGAGGCGGACCGTGCATTTCACACCTAGGCCTTCAGTAGTGCTCCGTCTGAATCAACCCGCCCCTCAAAAACTAATTTATGGTTATAAAAACCATCTTAATATGTAGAAATACAGTATAAAGAGCCGTTGCATCGCAGATAGATAACTCCTATAGCCACAATAAATGCCTTTATTAAATAGACAAACCAGGGGTGAACAAGTTCCTTTCTACTCTAGCTACAGCCCGCTACACACATAAAAAACATCAATAATAACTCATAAACTTGCAATATTATTTAGGAAAATCCCAACATTTTACTCACCAAAAATTCGGATTATTTGTAAACAAAATCCATCCTCCTCTCTTTCCTCAAAAACAGTTCAATTACTCTGTCGTACAGATTATCCGTGAGCTTCAGTTCCATCACGAAGTCCCTTTCTATCGCCATTGAAGCTAATGCTGAAAGTCGAACCTGCCCTATAGTATTTCTGGCATAAGTATTAATTCGCTTTAGGGCTGAAAATGTCCGCTCGACAGAAGCAGTGGACACGGGAATGGTCACCGCCAAACATACCAATGTGTACAGCTGCCCCATGATGCTCTCATTCAGATTTTTCTATTACACCATCCGCACCATCCTATCCAATCAACAGGTCTGAATATGGTGACGTTGCCGTACGCCTGCTAGAGGGCCCTAGTAACACCAACTCAAAATCTGATTGGTTGAAGCAACAGTTTAATCGACATTTATTTTGTGTTAGAGGGCCTGCAGAACGGATTGTGAAGGCCTCCAGGCAGACTTCATTGATTTTGACCCTGCCTGGCAACAAATGATGGCTGAAATGTGATTGGTTAAATGCTTTAATACGAAAATACATGTCTGGAAGCAGCACAACCATCAGAAAAGCTATGAAAGGAAGCAGACAGACTATTTGGAATTATTTAATAAGTACTGTACTAACATCAGTTTGTGATTCAGATATTTTTTTAGGCCAGCAGAGAAGGCCTTGCAGGCCCTGACGGCCCGCCACTGGTTTAAGTATATACCATATTTTTAAGCAAAGATTTAATTTTGCCATTGAATGTTTATATTCCCTGCAGTGGGTTGGCACCCTGCCCAGGATTGGTTCCCTGCCTTGTGCCCTGTGTTGGCTGGGATTGGCTCCAGCAGACCCCCGTGACGCTGTGTTCGGATTCAGCGGGTTGTAAAATGGATGGATGGATGGATGTTTATATTCCTATATTATAGGTTTTGGTCAAGGGATTGTGGTTTTCACGTTGCACAGCAGCAGCTTCAGGACCTGAGGGACCAATGTGAAACTGTTGGTCTTTGTGGAGATGAAGATATACAAGATTACCTCACATATGTGAAAGAGCAATATAACCTTCAAACACCACAAGTCTGGAAAGATGCCCTTGATTTATTCTTTAAATTGAAGGAAAAGACAAATGTTTGATAACAGCAATACAGCAGATGCAAGCTTTCAAAAAAAACAAAACATGTATATATGGCAAGCCAAATTAACATTTAGAGATATCTCAAAATGAATTTTATAATATCTGGAAATGCATTTTAGATATCTCAAATTGAATTATAGATATCTAAAAATACATCTATTTTAAGATATCTAAAAAGAATTGTATGATATCTCAAACAGATTTCAAGATATCTTGAAGTGATATGCTGTACATTTTCAGATATCTGAAATGCATTTCAAGATATCTTAAATGCAATTTGAGATATCTTGAAATATGTTCATGTGCATTTTGAGATATCTCAAATACATTTCAAGATATCTTAAAATAGCTTTCTGCACATTTCAAGATATCTCAAATATATTTTCAGATATCTTAAAATCACTTCCTGTAAAATTTCTTATACTTTCAATGGAACTTTCTGCCTATTTTAAGATGTCTCGAAATGCACAGGAAGTGATTTTGAGATATTATGAAATGTATTTGAGATATCTTGAAATGTGCAGGAAGTTATTTTAAGATATCTTGAAATGTATTTGAGATATCTTGAAATGTACAGGAAGTCATTTTAAGATATCTGAAAATGCATTTCAGATATCTCAAAATGAATTTGGGATATCTTAAAATGAGAAGGAAGTTATTTTAAGATTTCTCGAAATATAATTTAGATATCTTGAAAAGCATTTAAGATATCTTGAAATTCATTGTTGATTCAGATATCTGAAATACATTTTAGATATCTAAAATTAATTTCATGATATCTTAAAATGGGTCTCTGCTCTATTTCAGATATCTAACAATGTATTTCAAGATATCTAAAATGCATTTTAAGATATCTTTAAAAGGACACTCAATTATTTCAAGATATCTTTAAAAGGACACTCAATTATTTCAAGATATCTCAATAGCACTTTCAGATATCCAATACAATTTAAGATATCTCAAATACATTTCCAGATATCTCAAAACAGCTTCCTTTCCATTTTCAGATATCTCAAATACATTTTCAGATATCTCAACATCACTTCTTGCTCGTTTCAAGATATCTCAAATACATTTTAAGATATCTTATAATAAACAGGAAGTCCCATTGAAATAATAGGCAGTTTTACAGGAAATGATTTTGAGATATATTGAAATGCACATTTAAGATATCTTAAAATGCATGAAAGGTCAATTTAAGATATCTGAAAATTCATTTGAGATATCTTGAAATACAGACACAATTATTTTGAGATATCTGAAACTGTATTTGAGATATCTTGAAATGCATTTGAGATATCCCGAAATGTATTGCAGATATCTTAAAATGTAAAGGAAATTATTTTAAGATATCTCAAAGCGAGTTTCAGATATCTTAAAAAGTAAATTACATTTTAAGATATTCGAAATTCATTTTGAGATATCTCTAAATGTTAAAACACTTAGATCAGTTTTGTTAACTTGTGCAAAAAAGTACTATGGCAATCCAAATTAACATTTAGAGATATCTCAAAATGAATTTCAGATATCTTAAAATGTAATTTACTTTTTAAGATATCTGAAACTCACTTTTAGATATCTTAACATAATTTCCTTTACATTTTAAGATATCTGCAATACATATCGGGATATCTCAAATGCATTTCAAGATATATCAAATACAGTTTCAAGTATCTCAAAAATAATTGTGTCTGCATTTCAAGATGTCTCAAATGAATTTTCAGATATCTTAAATTGACCTTTTGTGCATTTTAAGATATTTTAAATGCATTTCAAGATAACTCAAAATCATTTCCTGTAAAACTGCCTGTTATTTCAATGGAACTTCTTGTTTATTATAAGATATCTTAAAATGTATTTGAGATATCTTGAAATGAGCAGGAAGTGATGTTGAGATATCTGAAAATGTATATCTCAACATAACTTCCTGCACATTTTAAGATATCTCAAATACATTCTGAGATATCTTAAAATAGACAGGAAGTCCCATTGAAAGAATAGGAAATTTTACAGGAAGTGATTTTGAGATATCTCGAATTGCATTTAAAATATCTTAAAATGCATTTCACATACTGTATTTCAAAATGTACAGCACATCATTTCAAGATATCTTGAAATTTATTTGAAATATCATAAAATGCTTTTTAGATTTCTTAAAATAGATGCATTTTTAGATATCTGTAATTCATTTTGAGAAAGCTCTAAATGTTAATTTGGCTTGCCATAAAGTACAGAAATTTTGACTGAAGAACTTCAATCTGTAAACCACCAGCAGTAACTATAGCTTTGAACAATGTATACTTTGTATGTGCAAAATACTTCATTTATATTGTCAACCTTATTAATAAAACAGTCAGCCAACATCAATAAATTGCCTTTCAATTAAACAGCATTTTGCATTTAAAGATAAACAAATTGTTGATCAATAAAGCCCAAAGCCTGGAGAATTCAAAATTCCAAAGCTAACATGAAATTTGAAACTGTCATATGATGAATATAGTGGCAAGCATAATGTATTGCTGCAAGTGTTGGCAGGGGAATTATCATGCAGGAATTTTATTGTTGGCCTTGGCTCAAATCCCAGTGGTGGAATCATCTTCAGTCCTGTTGCAAACATGACAATATCTTCTAAAGTTGGATCTGTAAAAGAGATGTTACCTTAGGAGGACAAAGGGAACACAACAGAAATATCTTTTAATGATGTAACATCAAGGTTGGCTAAAGAAATATTCTAACCAAAAATGATAATTTCACAAATAATTTGAGTTTTTATGTTTTGATATTGTTTGCTGTTGGTCAGCATTAATCCATTTGACATCTATTTTAGCAGCAATTTTCTTACCTTTTTTCTCCATAGAAACATGAGATTGAAATTCTTTTCTGTGATAACTACAAATAACACTGAGTAAAAAGCAGATTTTTAAAATCACTTTTGATTTAAGTATTTCTTTAAACAGAGAACAAAAACATGCCTAATTATGACTGAACAGTACACTGAACAATACACTAGTTCTGATGTTAAGACAATATATTTACTACTTCTTACACAATTTTATTGCCAATTATGATAGTAGTTACTTCTGAAACCATCAAGTACTACAATAATAGATATATTTTTTTTGAAAACATCTAAGAAAAGTTTATTTATGAATTTGTTTGCTCTGTAATCTATGGAGCATGAATTCCTTCAAATTAAAATCTGCACAATTTGAGTTATTAAAATTAGATAACTTTAATATGTAGCACAATAAACATATCTTTCTATGCCTTTGTATAAGAATAGAAAATCACTGTTTGGCACCTTCAATATCTAGTAGATAATCTACCCAGTAAGATGCTATCCTTCCTTCTTTGCGTCTCTTGTTGCTACCTGCCACACTAAATTCAACTCTGAAGATGCTTTCAACCAGCTCAGAGCTGAGACTTTGAGTACTGAAGCACAAATAAGGTTCAAACGCTGATGGACTTTCTATAATTTTCTGAAGCACATCGAGGGTTGACAATCCATCTTTGAATCTATTAAAAAAATAGTCATCACTATCATGATTCATACAATATACAGTAAATGTATCTGCCCATTTTAGAGAATCAAAAACTGCTCAGCATATTTGCTTAATTTTATGCTTTATGTACCTTTCAATGCATGCAGCATTTCTTGAAAAGAGGTACCATTTTAAAAAATCTTGCACAACACTTTCTCTCTCTCCGATGTCTTTTATGCTATGAAGACATCCAGCCAAAAGGAACACCGTGCTGTGTTTTGCCATGATGTCTCTCAGGATTGACAAAGATGTGGATGACACTATCTGTTTTTAAAAAGTACACTCCATTAAACTCCATTTGTAAACAATAGTTTTACAAAATTTCCATTACTGATATAATGACAATTTATTAATCAAATTAAATTAAAACTCTTACCTCCTGAAGCACATTCTGAATGTCTGGATCTGTGACTTCTTGAATAGATGGTGAAACATCTGTTTTATCACAGATGTATTCTACAAAATGTCTGGAGAAAAAGTGTGGAGCAGGGCCACCATGGACAAGTGACACAGCAATTATTCTTCCAATGATGTAATACTCATCCTTGGCAAATCCTAAAAGTAGACAAAACGGTTTTACCATCTATTTTGTAACTACCTTTGAAATTAAACACACACACGCTCAAAGAAAAACCCAATTAATATATAATACAAGAGCAGGTGTCCATAGATTTTTCTTGTATGGTATATTCCTGCATCCTTCCATTGTCTACTCACCCTCTACTGTATATACAAGGGGTTAGCTGATTTGTGTGTTTTCGGTAAAATGTTGAAGTTATGTAACATTCTTGTTTATCACAGCACCAGAGAGTGGCAACTTGTTGCATGTTGTGTGGACATGCAAGTAAGAATTTCACTGTACAATTTCACTACTACAATACAGAATTCCTTCATCCTGTCTTTGCCTCATCAGGACTGACTTAAAAGAAATTATGAGGTTGGAACAATAAGGTGATGAAGAAGTATTTTCATAACCAAGATTGGCCATGTTAATATGAGGTATACATAAGGTAAATACAAGTTTATATGAGGTCAGGTACAACAGGCATGACACTTTCTAGAAAGGGTCAAGAGAAAGATGTAATGCTCCTCTCCATCGCCCTTGTTATTGCATATCATTCTAATATTTGCAGTGCTGTTAAGACCAGAATGTCAGGCCTAACTGGGATATTTGTTAATGGAAGACCTAGAAATCGGGGCTTTTGAAAGTCAATAGAATTACTTACATTATTTATGTCTACATTTGTCTCACACTTGCTTGTCAGGCAACTTCCATTGCACCTAAGCCCTATCTGTCATTTCTTACTATCTAGAAGCACTTACCAGCAAACACCATCTCCACATCTAGTTCCTGCAGTGGGTGAAAGTGTTCTCAAGGTTTCAGGGGTATGTTCCATCACATCAAGGCGAGGGTCACCAAGTTGTTTTAAAAGGTCTTGACTCACCTCTTGCTTGCAAATTTTATGGATGGGATTGCACAGTATTGAATTTGGGCACCTGAGTAGTGCATCTGCACTATTTGAACATAGTGTTGTCTTCTTGACTTTGATCTCTAGCACACGCTACAGTGGTTTATGTCTTAGTGTTACATTGTTGAATTCTAGCATATTGGTGTAGCATCCATTTATGCTATTGTTCTGTATTTTTATTTTTGTTTTGATATTGCCTTTTTTGTTACTTTGTGATGTCAAAATGCTGTCACTTTGTATATTTTTAGACACACAATCTGCCATTTTTAAATTTACCATATGATTGTGGCTGTATTATTATTTTCACTGTCATACTACCACCATCACAAGTTTGCAGTAGTGCTGATCAGAGAGTGTACAAGTTTCTGCATAGTCAAATGAAAATGTGTGCATGTAAAAAGTTTTTTTTTTTTGTTATATAAGACTCAGACCTTTGCTGATTTAGTGACTAGGCTTCTGGATTGTGTATTGGACTTTAGTAATTTGATTAGTTGCTTCCTGGCTTTAACCTCAACTCATTTAAGATTTAGATTATTTTAATTTTATATCCTGGTCCTTTTAGAACTCTGTTTCTCAGAATGTGCCCTTTTCTTTTTTGGCATAACATACATAATAAGAATTAAGAAATAGAAACTTCTAATCTCAGGCCGTGGTTCATTTTCCAGAAAGGAGTGGCTTGCTCTCTGCAGATGAGGGAAGTGCATGACCCAGGTGGAAACGTTTAGACATCCTGGGCTCTGGTTCATATGTAAGGTGAGGTGACTGCATGATTTAGAAATCATTCTTACAAATGATGGTGTTGTAAAAAGGAAGTTAGATTTTTGTGAAAGCTTCTAACTGGCCATCTTACCAGTTTACATCTCCATCATTGACCTTTAAGTAGGAGTTATGGGTATTGAATGAAAGTCTAACACTTGACTACGAGGCCTACTGCTTCTCTGGATTGAAAAGGGCCAATTCAGAGTAGTTTGGGAATCAAGTGAAGAGAGAGGGAGTAGGTTAGTATGTTACACTTTTTCCTCAGTAAATGGTTATTGCAAGTAATGTATGGAAGTACTGTAGGTGTACAGAGAATCTATATTAAATTAGATGTACATTTGAAACAAAACTGTGTTTTACAAAAGTTTCAAACATAGATTGTAGAACTCACTGAATACATTTTAAACAGTAACTGAATAGCCACAAGCAAATGACAAATGATTAATTACATTTTTAAAACTACTATAAATGACTGTGACAAATCCTCAAACTGAGTATAGCAGTTTATATTTGGAGTATCATGCTTCATTAGTAAGGGTTACCCAGTAAATAAATTGTACCTGCCTGTACTGTAACATCGCAAAAATTTCTCATTCTCTTTCCCTTCAAGTAAACTGTGTCCTTTTATGTGACACATCAACAACTGTAGAAATTCCCTTTTTGGGCCACCTACATCAATTCCATCTTTATTTACACCATAATCATCTGTAAATTTCACCAGCACTGTGTAAGTAGGATCATAGGACTGTCTCTTAAATCCACGCAGGGCTCCTTCCCAAAGATCTCCTCTGTTTATATTGAATCTTGAAACTTTATTAGGTAGTATTTGCATGGCCAGATCAGACAAAATTGATTTCACATCAACTGATGGATCTTTAATATTTTAATAAAAAAAAGTACAATTATGGGTTGCATTTACTAATACATTCATCAGCCTAGAACAATCATGCACGTGTGGACATCCGCTTGTGATTAATATTGAAAAATACTAGCCAACAAGATGGCGGCACGGTGGCGCAGTGGATAGTGCTGCTGCCTCACAGTAAGGAGACCTGGGTTTGCTTCCCGGGTCCTTCCTACGTGGAGTCTGCATGTTCTCCCCATGTCTGTGTGGGTTTCCTCCCACAGTCCAAAGACATGCAGGTTAGGTGCATTGGTGATCCTAAATTGTCCCTAGTGTGTGCTTGGTGTGTGAGTGTGTGTGTGCCCTGGGGTGGGCTGGCGCCCTGCCCGGGGTTTGTTTCCTGCCTTGCACCCTGTGTTGGCTGGGATTGGCTCCAGCAGACCCCCTGTGACCCTGTAGTTAAGATCTAGCGGGTTGGATAATGGATGGATGGATGGATATCCAACAAGAAAGAATTTTCATTGTGGTGTCAAATTGCCATACCCAAATGAAAACCTGTGACAGCTGATTTACACATACGTCAGTTTACAACAGTTTCATGAAACAAGAAAGGGTGATTGCATTTATAAACTATCACCTGAAAAAAGAAACAGAAAATAATTTGTCTCCTATCTTACTATGTTTTCAGACTCTTCTTCAGAGGAGCTTTCCTTGTCCTCATTGACAATGGGTGAATAAGTCTACGTAGTTGCTGTGTTATGGTAATAATTATGCATTACAAATATTTCAGTTAACAGGGAGAAAAATCAATAATGAAACAGAAAATTATGAAAGTTTAATTTTTTTATGGTCTAACCTGTAGCACTGTGACCCAGTCAGAGATGATGAACTTGTGGATGTTTCTGTGGTGCATTTGTCTAATTGCTTTTCACTAATTGGGACTGAAATCTAAAGAGGAAAAATTAATATTTGATTCTCAGAACATAACCACATTTATTTGTAGAAGTTTTTGCTGTATTTTGGTAACACATTTACTACTACTGAAATCTGAGGTACAAAAACAGTCAAGCTTCAAGAAACATAAGTTTAAAACATTTACTCAAAGTGTTTTACACCTTACCATTGTCTACTGCAATTTAAAAAAAATTACAAAATATGTATTTTGGGGGATTTATTAACTGAATGTATGAGAGTGTCATTGGGACCTTTTTCAAGGATGAGAAAAGGCCATACCATTTGTACTTCTGAACAGGTCTTCCACTGGAAGCTCATGATGTTCAGAGGCCCTGACAATACTTGAATGGGAGACCACCAGCAAAAAGTTGGCGTTGCTGCTGGAAGAGGTGTTAGTGAAGCCAGCATGGGGTGCTTACCCTGTGGTCTGTGTGTGGACCCCAATTCTCCAGTGCAAAGACAGGGACACTGTGCTGAAAAAAGGCATTGTCCTTTGGATTAGACATAAAACTGAAGTCCCGACTCTGTGCTCAGTCAAGATCTCTGGGCATCTTTCAAAAAAGAGCAGGATGTTCCCTGATGTTCTGGTTAAATTGTCCACCACACCCTGGCCATTCTGCTCCCATAATTATCTCCCATCTCTGATTGTCTAACTATCTCTTTCACCCTTTCACCACCTAACAGCTAATGTATGGTGAGCATGCTGGTGTAAAAGTAGCTGCTGTTGCATCATCCAGTTGTTTATGTTAAATGTTTATGTTAAATGCTATATAAATATACAAAACTGATGTTAATAATAATAATAATAATAATACTGTGAAGAGCTGTACAAACAATGACAAACAAGTTAAAACACAAGATTCCTATATTGCCTTTTGTTGGTCAGGTTTAGATTCCTCTCTTGGTGAACTATGACATAATGGCTACAACAGATAGAAAAAATGCTCTCCATTATTTCTATTTAATGATTTGTACAGACTAAAAATGTGCAGCTTTATTTTTTAGCACCTCAATACCACTTTGCTTCAAATGCTACCCACAACCCTGAAATAGATGAACATGTTGTGTAATGAAGGGAAGGATGGATGGACACACAAGATTAATAAACACGTAGAGAATATTATTACAAAATGTACCGAGGTGTCTTCTAAGTTGTCTTTATTCATGCTCCATCTTGGTTGAATAATAACTTCATTGTCAGTCTCATCCCCTTGACCTTCAAAATTAAATAGTTCATAGTCAATGACTAATCAGCAATGCATTAATTACATAAATTGTACTTAATTTGTACAAAGTTAAATTAAACCATCTTTTCTGATATTTCAACTTGATTTTCTGAAATTATACACATGTATAAAGTCATTAATATTATTTATTTGACTCTTTTATTGGCATTGCACTATTTTTTACTTACAGAGTGTTTTGTAGTCTTTCTCTGCACAGATGAAAAATGTTAACCTGTTGAAGGGCTTTCCAATTGCATCTTCTAATGATTGAATAGTAAGACTCTCTTCTGATCCAGGAACCTTATCCACTTCTAATCCATCAGAATGGAGAATAACATATGACATATGGGGAAGATGATAAAATGTACTTAAGCTTTGCTTCTGCTGCCTGAAGTAGCTGTTGTGCAGAACTTTCTGATGAAATCACTAATGGCAATGTTTTTCCTCTTTCCTTTTTAAGTATTTTATCATGGACACTACTAATACTAACATTGACCTGAAACAGAATTTTTTTTACATATTTAGAAAAATATAAGTAAAATATTTAAGCTAAACTTTAATACTTAATTTGTAATGCTTTACTCCCCCCCCCCCCCCCCCCCATAGTTTTAGAATAATGTACATGTGAGAACCAATCTCAGAAAGTTAATGTTAATGTTAAAATTCACACAAATGTTTACTTAATTTGAATTCAATACAAATTTCACAGTTATTTAAAGGATGGTATAATCTTTCACCACCCATAAGCTAACATGTAATAGACCTTTCTTAGCTATTTCTGTGATTGTTAATTGGGCAATTAGGAAGTAGCTTCTCTGACGGAAGCATGGACTCTCACATTAACTTACAAAAAACAGGATATGCAAGTCTTAAATGAACTTTAAATTAAATTAAATGAATTACAAGACATCACTCACAACTCCACACATTATTTATGGATAAAAATGCAGTTTTATTGTACACATCTTTTTCAACTATCACACTGTTAATATAAAAAGATAAACGTTTTGGGAATAGATATACTTTATTTCACATAGGTGTAAATACAGAACACACATTTGTTAAATTAATACTGTTGATCAGGTATATAGGCGTTTTGAAGGTTCGTTTTGTAAAGATAAATTGTATTCAACTAAGACCTCCCATCAGAGATAATAAACAGGTCTCAAGTGTAACTCTGAGTAGATAGCTTGAATATGCATTTCATTTTAATGGTCACGGAGACCTGAGATTTCAAGGTCAGGTCAATGTTAGACTGGTAAAACTTTCTGATCAGGATCCTGGGGAGTGCTGACATTTTTACTATTGTAGTATTTGTCCTGGTCAAACAGTAAAGTAAGAACTGCACTATATGAAAAAGAACTTTCAGTGCGATTTTTTTTTTGACACGTATAAAAATTATCTGAGTAACACAGAAATGTCGCTTACATCACTGTTACAAAAGTACTTTTTCGTCAAAGCAGCGAGCAGTTGCTCTGCAAGGCCAGTCGAGTAAGTAGCTTCGAATGAGCGGCTAACTTCAATCACGTAATAAAAAAAAAAGTCGTGCGCTGTAATGCTACTATTACAGATTTGAATTCCAAAATATGTAAAATGTTATCTCGACTGAAATGGAGGGGCTGACATGTCGCTCCTAGCTCCCAGTGTGTGTCTGGAAGTTTAACTGGACCTGCAGTGTAAAACCGTGGAAGCATTAAAGCAGTGGTTCTCAACCTTTATGGCCTTATGACCCAGTTTTACTTAGATGTTCATTGATGACCCACACGTATAAATCGAATTAGTCTAATTGATGCGAATATAAACGGGAAGAATAATCGTGCAGTGCTGTTGGTACCGCCGGTTAAAATGGGGTGGAGGGGGGAATACATTATAGTGTGAACAAGTCAGTCGGTGAAATGACCAATGGGTCAGAAACATTGGCTTAGAGTGCCGTTAAAATAATCTCCATATATAATAATAATAATCTTCTTATTCTTAATAATAATAAGTCACAATTTCCACCTGCCTGAGTCCCACCGCCATCATTTTATAAATAAGTTTTTTATCTCCCTAACAAACACTCACTTCACGCCGTCCTGTGTTAGTCCACGAAAATCTGACTAAGAAACATTGTGATAATTTCTACTGATTGTACAAAAAATACAAAATTCTCCATAAATTAATTTGGGAAGATCACTGCTGGTGAATAGTCACACCACAATGTCAATAGCAGAACTCCAAACGTACCTGAACATTTTTAGTAATTCTTTGCTTGACTGATGTTTGAAGCCGCTCACTTTGTTTTAAGCTTCGAAATCTCAGGAACTCCTGTAGGGTTGCCCCTGTCTCTGCATTTAATCAGAGTCAAAGAGAATGTTGATTAAGAAACCGCAATAAAGTTTATGCAAACGACACTCCCTGGCTTGATACTTGCCTCTGTGGGTTGTTTCTGATTTTTCCACTGAAGACCCAACAGCGTCTTTTAATTCTTGCGGCAGAAAAGTTGCAGATTTTCCACAGCTGTGGCAAAATAATGCCAGCTGAACTATGGAAACGCCACAAAATGGACAAAACATATTACATAACAGAGTACAGTAGTGTAAAATAGTGAAATAACAAAATGGATTGAATGGGTGTGTAAAGTTCTAGCTCCCTTCTCCTTTTCTCTTCATTTCCTTAAAATTTCATTTACGTTTTGTGAGTCCACTTCCGTTTTCTTTCTAATTTGTTCTATGTGTTTCATGTTAAATTTGTTTTATGTGATTTTTATTAATTTGTTGTGTGTGTTTTTGTTAATTTGTTTTATGTGTTTCTTGTTAATTTGTTCTATGTGTTTCATGTTAATTTGTAGTTTGTGTTTCATGTTAATTTGTTTTATGTGTTTTTTTATTAATTTGTTTTATGTGTTTTTTATTAATTTGTTGTGTGTGTTTTTGTTAATTTGTTGTATGTGTTTTTTGTTAATGTTTATTTTGTGTGTTTTTTTCACGCTTTGCCCCTCAGGGCCATCGTAATTGCAACACAAATTACCAGTTGGTGTTATTAGTAAACAGAACTACTACTTGTGCAATTAAAGACAAATCCATAAAGTCATGAAAGATTGTCCTAGTAAGTTCAATCCAAAATAGTAAGAGATGCTAAGATATCATTGGTCACTTGGGTCTTGTAAATATTAAACTGCCATTCACAGAGCCTGAACTTGTGAATGTTGTTAACAACATTTTACAAAGCACATGGCTAGATGCAACCTATTACACACTCATTGAAATTAAGCGTCCTTGAGAAAATTCCATTGAAATTCCATTATTTAATATTTATTAGAATAATAAAGTGCTCATAATTCACATTTCCATAGTGCAGAATGTTAAAATTCAAAAAGCTATGTTAAACCCTCAATTAATGTTAAATGCCTTTCAGGGCAAAGATATCTGACTAAGAGGCTAAATTGAATCTTCTGGTCGATGATGAACTATCTACCTTATTTCTGCATGTTGGCACTAACGACATTTATTTATAGCAATCTGAGGAATTAAAGGGGAACTTCATCAACTCTATGCACCAAAGCAAAAAGAAAATGTTGAATTTTAATTGTGTCTGGCCCCTTATTAAGATTATATAGAGAGGATGTGATTTATAGCAGATTACATTCCTTTCACCACTGGCTAGAAACTTGCTGTGCAAATAAAAGCATAGCCTTTATGAACAATTGGGATAATTTTGAGAAAGATTTTGATTTTTCAAGAGAGATGCTCTTCATCCTGAGTGGAAGTTATCTTTTGTTTTATCCCAAAATATGGCAGCAAAACTGCTTTGCTGACTGATCAGGGAACCATCCAGACCACAGTCTTCGGATCCTAAATTACAGGCAGTTGTTTTTCTTACCTGTTACTATCCTGTAGCTGATACCCGTAATCCCTGTTGTTGGGCATCTTATAAATTTAGTCTTGGTGCAAACCTTAAATTACCTGATGATGAAAAAATAGGGCGTATAATTAGACCAACAGATAAAAACAGATCCTCCACCAGGGGCACCTGTAATAATAACTTAATTCAAATGAAAACAAAAAATATATCACCAATTCAGAAACATCTATGCAGTTTTAAATACTGCTTATTAAACATTCTCTGTCTTGGAAGTAAAGATGCTTTGGTAAATTATATATTAATTACAAAATCTGATTTGTGTCTTTTCATTGAAATCTGGCTTAGTAAATCTTTCCCCAAGCTGAGGTATCACCTGATGGATATACATTCCTTCAAAAATCTAGAGATTCTGGTTGAGGAGGTGGCCATGGAATAGTTCAGTGTGACAAAATGCAAATCACTACTAAAATTTAGGGAAATTCATATCCTTTGAGGCACTCATTTTAAATATTAAAACAGACTGCAGCAGAATTGTAATACTAGGCTATGGACCATCAGTGACTGAATTTGGCAACCTTTTATCTGGTTTGGCTATAAATTATGAACATGTACTGCTGATGGGGAATTTAAATGTACACATTGATGTGGAAACTGACAGTTTTAGCAAATGTTTTACTTCTTTGTTGAATTCAGTAGGACTTTGTCAGATTGTCAAATTGTCCAGCTCATAATAATAACCACACATTTGATTTACTTATACTGTAAGTCACAGAGTTGAAATTCAAACTTTAAATATTATTTCTGATCACAAATTAATTAAGTCTGATTTGGATCTGCCCTGACCAATACATTTGCAGACTAAAAAAAAGACAATACAACATGTAAATTGCTTCACAATTTAGATATTTTGGGTATGTCATGTATAATCGTGGAAGACAATTCAGCTAACATCAAATTATAATAATATCACCTTCAGAAATGCTTTAAGTTTTACTCTGCTGGCCTAGCACTCTTTCTCAGGGGTGGGGGTTGATTTGTTTCGAACCTTTTTTTTGTAAAACTTGAGTTATTTGTATGGAATGCTATTTGATTTTCCACCCATCCATCCATTATCCAACCCACTATATCCTAACTACAGGGTCACAGGGGTCAGCTGGAGCCAATCCCAGCCAACACAGGGCACAAGGCAGGAAACAAACCCTGGGCAGGGTGCCAGCCCACTGCATATTTGATTTTAGTAAAATCAATAAAATAAAAAAAAAAAAGAAGTGCATTGAATGCAGTTGCTCCCCTTATAACAAAACTGATCAAAGTGCATAGAAACTCACCCTGGTTTAATAAGAGCACTCAGGCTCATAAATTAGAGTGTCAAAAACTGAAGTGTAGATGGAGAACAGCAAAGCTGCTGCTCTTTTGAACTGCATGGACAGCGAGTGTTAAAATATATAAAAAAGCCCTCTTTATATATAAGACTGTAGTCTGAGCAGGCTCTAAACGTCTACGTATGGAAGTGTGTGTGTGTGTCTGTCTGTCTGGCCTGGAAGTGCATGGCTACAGCATGAAGCTCAAAGAAATCAACTCTAACAATAATAATCCTTGTGTATTGTTTAGAACAATGGCTAATTTAGCAAATGGGAATTCAGAACTACAGTACAAAATACCAACAGACATTAGGAGTATAGACTTTATGAACGTCTTTAATGAGAAAATCAAAAATATAAGATCACAAATCTCAACATCACAGTGCAAACTTCATGCTAGCTTGGCAAACCCTGTCTCTCCTTGCATTCAGCACTTTACAAATTCTAATCCTATAACAGAACAGGAAGTTTTAATTTTAAATTCTAAAATGAAACCTAGTACTTATTCTCTAGATCCAGGGCTAATGAAGCAAGTTAAAAGCGCAATGGATGTTCTTGCAGCACCTGTTCTTAGCATTATCAATAAGCTCATTATTGCATAAAGCAGTTCATGATGCACTAAATGTGTCAGCCATTAAACTTTTACTTAAAAAGTCAGACATAAACCCAAATATACTTAATAATTACAGACCCATTTCCAGTAGGCAATCAGCTTCAATCACACCTAACGAATAACAATTTATTTGAGGAATTCCAGTCTGGCTTCTACACTGGTCATAGTACAGAAACGACACTAACGCATGTTGTAAATGACATTCTGATATCCTCTGATGCAGTATATTCCACTGTAATTATTTTGTTAGACATAAGCACAACATTAAGTGGAAAATGACATTGGGCTTTGCCTGGTTTAGTTCTTACTTATCACATAGATTCCAGTACTTATAGAAATGTGCTGACAGTACTCCATCATTATACACAGAAGTGAGATATGGTGTCAGGCAGGGTTCAGTACTCAGACCTTTACGGTTTTCACTTTACATGCTTCCACTACAATCTATCATTAAAAAAACATAATGTTAATTTTCAATTGTACACAGATGACAGCCAGTTATACCTTTCTTTTAGACCAAATGGCATTTCTCTGATGTTGTCCTCAATTAGATGTGTTAGTGAATTAAAGGAGTGGATGGATAAGAATGACTTGTCTTTGAATACAGACAAAACAGAAATGTTAATTATTGGAGGGAATGATGCTAATCACAACAATATTTTGTCATTATTCAACTCAGTTGGAACCATCATTAATTTTACTGAATCAGCCTGCAATCAAGGCGTTATCTTTGACACTAGCATGTCATTTAAAGCACAAACTACAAAACTGTCCAAAACATTTTTTTCCATCTAAAAATATTGGGAAATTAAGGTATAACTTAAACATGCAAGATACTGAGAAATTAATTCGTGCATTTATTTCTAGGAGGATTGACTACTGCAATGCGGTGTACACTGGCTGTTTAAACTGTTCTTTTCACAGCTTTCAGTTAATTCAAAATGCTGCTGCAAAAATTATTACAAGAACAAGAATATACAAACACATAACTCCAGTCATTAAATCTTTACACTGTCTCGCAGTTATGTTTAGGGCAGATTTCAAAATCCCCCTTTTAACATATAAAGCTTAAATGGCCAAGGTCCTGTTTACTTATCTGAACTTATCATTACTTATAAACCAAAGTGCACATTAAGAGCTCAATATGCTGGTCTGCTTATGATTCGATAGTTTAATAAAATTACAGTGGGAGGTCGAGCATTTATTTACAGGACACAAAGCTGTGGAATGATATGCCTGCAACTATAAGAGGTGCCTTTTCAGTCTCAGCTTTTGAATATCAGCTGCAGACCTATTACTTCAGTTTAGCATACCCGGAGTAGAGTTGCTGATTAGCTGTGCCTGCTGCATCTCTGTTGTTAGTCATTAGTACTAAAATATAACAAATATATTTATAAATAGTTAGTAACACTTTCTGACTCAGTTTTTCTTCTCAGTACTTACATGTGGCACTTGGTTTCACTGTCAATTCTCCTGCCAATTTGTTTGCCTACCTATGGCAAAGTCATCTCTTATAAAGGAGTACTGGAATTATCGAGTAGAAGTGTCCTTTCAACAGATTGGCTGACCCAGCACTGACTCTGCTGTGGAATGGCCAGTGAGGGTTTGGGTGCAGAGACTGTTGGCCAAGGTCTCCAGAACTCTAAACAAATCTCTTATCCTCATATGTGATAGTTCTGTATTCAGTAAGTGTTACAATCTATTCTTGAATTTTGCTTTGTAGTTTGAGTCCTGATGATAGAACTGAGCACGAATTGGTTTCGTCCGTTACGGGAAATGGACGTCTAAAGTGGAACTCCGTTAGCAGTGGTGTTATTTTTTCTCTTTTTTATCATCCCGAGGTATACTGTATTTACCCAACCCGAGGAGGTTCAATTACAGTAAATACAAGCATATATGAACATGAGAGGCAGGAAAGGGGCTCAGAAAGAAATGGAAAAGAAAGCTAAAACTTCATCCAAGCCTAGACAGGCATCAAGTCCAAGGTCAAGGTATGGCCTTTCAGAGACTGACCTGGAACAGACAGGCGGAAGCACAGATTTCCTGGGACCTTGTGTGGCTGCATCGTTTCCAGCCAATAGCGAAAGTGGGAGCGAATGTGCAAGTGATTCAGGTCACGATAGCTTGTCAATTACAGAAGATTAATTGAAACTGGAAATGGCCTTGCCATTGTCATCTACTCCTCGCGAGGCAGGTTCATCGATTTTAACTGGTCTTGCCACTTCACCTGCAGTCACGAAGACCAAAACAATCTGTCCAAACTGAAGGTAATGATCACTGCAACTGCATCCGCTCAAGACATATAGGAGCTCAAGAAAGATATAAAGAAAGAAATAAATGATATAAGGAAGGAAATAAATGATGTAAGAAAAGTCCAAACCAAATGAAATTCGTAGCTGAACTATTCTCTAAAATAAATGGAAAGGATTTCAAATCAGACACCGAGATAGCAGCATACGGTTATCAAATACCTCTAAACCTAGGACTCTTATCGTGCATTTCAAAAAATTACAATCTAAATTACATACAGTGCATCCGGAAAATATTTACAGCGCATCACTTTTTCCACATTTTGTTATGTTACTGCCTTATTCCAAAATGGATTAAATTCATTTTTTTCCTCAGAATTCTACACACAACACCCCATAATGACAATGTGAAAAAAGTTTGAGGTTTTTGCAAATTTATTAAAAATTAAAAAACTGAGAAATCACATGTACATAAGTAGTCACAGCCTTTGGTCAATACTTTGTCGATGTACCTTTGGCAGCAATTACAGCCTCAAGTCTTTTTGAATATGATGCCACAAGCTTGGCACACCTATCCTTGGCCAGTTTCGCCCATTCCTCTTTGCAGCACCTCTCAAGCTCCATCAGGTTGGATGGGAAGCGTCGGTGCACAGCCATTTTAAGATCTCTCCAGAGATGTTCATTCGGATTCAAGTCTGGGCTCTGGCTGGGCCACTCAAGGACATTCACAGAGTTGTCCTGAAGCCACTCCTTTGATATCTTGGCTGTGTGCTTAGGGTTGTTGTCCTGCTGAAAGATGAACCGTCACCCCAGTCTGAGGTCAAGAGCGCTCTGGAGCAGGTTTTCATCCAGGATGTCTCTGTACATTGCTGCAGTCATCTTTCCCTTTATCCTGACTAGTCTCCCAGTCCCTGCTGCTGAAAAACATCCCCACAGCATGATGCTGCCACCACCATTCTTCACTGTAGGGATGGTGCCAGGTTTCCTCCAAATGTGACGCCTGGCATTCACACCAAAGAGTTCAATCTTTGTCTCATCAGACCAGAGAATTTTCTTTCTCATGGTCTGAGAGTCCTTCAGGTGCCTTTTGGCAAACTTCAGGTGGGCTGCCATGTGCCTTTTAGTAAGGAGTGGCTTCCGTCTGGCCACTCTACCATACAGGCCTGATTGGTGGATTGCTGCAGAGATGGTTGTCCTTCTGGAAGCTTCTGCTCTTTCCACAGAGGACCTCTGGAGCTCTGACAGAGTGACCATCGGGTTCTTGGTCACCTCCCTGACTAAGGCCTTTCTCCACCGATCGCTAAGTTTAGATGGCCGGCCAGCTCTAGGAAGAGTCCTGGTGGTTTCGAACTTCTTCCACTTACGGATGATGGAGGCCACTGTGCTCATTGGAACCTTCAAAGAAGCAGAAATTTTTCTGTAACCTTCCCCAGATTTGTGCCTCGAGACAATCCTGTCTCGGAGGTCTACAGACAATTCCTTTGACTTCATGCTTGGTTTGTGCTCTGACATGAACTGTCAACTGTGGGACCTTATATAGACAGGTGTGTGGCTCTCCAAATCATGTCCAGTCAACTGAATTTACCACAGGTGGACTCCAATTAAGCTGCAGAAACATCTCAAGGATGATCAGGGGAAACAGGATGCACCTGAGCTCAATTTCGAGCTTCATGGCAAAGGCTGTGAATACTTATGTACATGTGCTTTCTCAATTTTTTTATTTTTAATAAATTTGCAAAAATCTCAAGTAAACTTTTTTCACGTTGTAATTATGGGGTGTTGTGTGTAGAATTCTGAGGAAAAAAATGAATTTAATCTATTTTGGAATAAGGCTGTAACATAACAAAATGTGGAAAAAGTGATGCGCTGTGAATACTTTCCGGATGTACTGTATAATGTTACTTCTCAGACAGAAACAAGAGATTTTATTTGAAAATGACCACACTCATATTTTCCCCAATTTCTCACCCTCAACATCTGCTAAACGTGCCACTTTTTACAACATTAAACAGAGCTTACAGCAAGCCGAGATCAGATACAGCCTCTTGTGTCCTGTAAAACTGAAAGTGGATATTCAAGGCAAGCTCTACATTTTTACCTCAATGGAGGAAACAGAAAAAGGGCTAAGAAAACTGATCCTGACACTTTCTTGAAATACGATCGTGACTCACATCCTTTCATGGCATGGCAAAGAAGATCTTACTGGCTGTTTGATCCGCTTGTATATACCTCCTTTTTCCTTCTCGGAAACTGTTTGTTTATGCTATCTCTAATCTATCCTTTTAATCCTTAGAATTATAAGTGCCAACATAAAAATAGGCTTCATGTCAATAACTCCTGGGAAAATTGGAAATTAAGTTCAAAGCTGTGTTGTTTTCAGTTAAGACTACAAAATAACAACAAAAGTTCAGAAGCAATGTCTCCATGACCAAACAGTTAACTTTGTGAGCTAGAATGTTAAAGGTCTGAATCATGAATTAAAGAGAAAGAAAGTATTCTCTCACTTAACAGGTCTAAATGCTAAAATAGTATTTTTACAGGAGACCCACTTATTAAGCAAGGATCAATTTCGTCTGCATAGAGACTGGACTGGCCAGATATTCCATTCCAGCTTTACAAAGAAAACTAGAGGTGTGGGAATTATTATACATAGAACAGTCTCATTTGCAGTACCAGGTGTAATATCTGATCCTGAAGGGAGATATGTGATTGTCATTGGTAATTTATTTAACTGTAAAGTAATTTTGATAAATATCTATGCACCCAATGTGGATGATAAGGACTTCATCAAAAACGTATTTGCATCCATTCCCAATGTGAACACTCATAAAATTATAATGGCTGGAGACTTTAAATGGATTTTTAATACAGACCTAGATAGGTCTCCTGCCACAGGGGCGATGACATCTAACACTGCAAAGACAATTACACAGTTTGTAAGTGATCACAACTTATCAGACCCCTGGAGATTTCTAAACCCAAACTCAAGAGCATATTCCTACTACTCACCAGTGCACCATTGCTACTCGAGACTTGATTATTTCTTTGTAGATAATAGTTTCTTGCCTATGATTAAATCTTGTAAGTACAACGCTATTGTTTTCTCCAACCATGCCACTCTGCTCTTGGAGCTAAAATCATTATGCCCCACATACTAATCTTGCAGAAGGTGTCTTAACCCACTTTTATTAGCATACGAGAACTGTCCAGAATTTATATCCAAACAAATCGAATTTTTATAGAGACAAATACATCCTCAGAGGTCTCTGCAGGAATACTCTGGGAAACCCTGAAAGTTTTCTTAAGAGGACAGATTATCTCATATCTTTCCCACAGAAATAATTTGGAAACCAAGAAGGTATCAGAGCTAATCAGTGAAATTACCAGAATAGATCAAGAACATGCCAGGTGTCCAAGTGAGACACTACATAGGAAAAGAAAGGCTCTGCATTCAGAACTCATCCTTTTAACGACTAAAGAAACGAAGAACTCATTCTTAAATTAAGACATCATTACTATGAACATGGAGAGAAAACTAATAACATCTTAGCTCGATAAATCCACAAGCCGGAAGTTCACAATGCAATCCCAGCAATCTCCTTCAGAGATGGAGACAAAATCATTGACCATAAAACTATAATGCACACATTTAGAGACAACTACAAGTCCTTATATTCTACTGAGTTTACAAGACATAATCTAATGCATTTCTGGATGCATTACAGATACCACAAATAGATACTCTCAGTGCAGAGGAATTGGATAAACCTCTGGCACTATCAGAATTACTAGATGCTATAAACTCACTTCAGAATGGGAAAGCAGCCCCTATGAAAAGGAAGATTTTATATTCTTTTAATTGAGAGACGGAACTGTCCCCTCTGTCTACACACAGAGTACGATTTACCCCTGAAAGAGACTTATGTTTGTTTGAAGTGTTTGAATAATTTTCCTGTCTCTATAATCTCCTGTGTGTTTCTGTGCAACTCTGTGACCCAAGCACAACAAGATGCTTTAATTTCTATCATCATGAAAATGATATCAAGTATTAAGTATACATCCTAGTATTTAAATTGCTCAGCGAACTGTAACATCATGAATGTAATGTATTCTGTGTCCTGTCGGCATAAGAGAAAGCCCGTTTAAGAACACATAGAATACATAGAAGCACATAGAAGAACACATAGAATACGAAGCATTTAATGTGCTACTTTAGTTACAGTGGAATTTGAGAAACTATTAAAATAAAACAATTATAAGAGGCAATCTTAGAAGGTTAAAGCTTTGAGTTAAACTCATATTAGTGTTTGCTTAATTTGAATAGAATATAATTTCTTTCATAGTCATAGACAATGGTATAGTCTTTTCCCCCTGTAAGTTAGTAAAGATAGAACTTTCTTGCTATAACTGAGATACAGTGTGTTAATTGTGTCAGTTGTTGTTTAGAACAGGTCCCAGTGCACAGGGACTTGAAAGACCCATTTTCAACTTAGAAATGGGGTAGGCATACAGTTTTCTGATCGTCGTCAATTTGAATTGATTCAGAAACGTTTTTGAAGTGATTTGTAATGATTTGAAATGTAACAAGATTTAAGCTTTGAACAGAACTTTCTTTAACAAGAACTTTTCTTTTTTTTTTTTGCTATTTTAATTTTCTTTTTTGTGTGAACTGTTTTACTTTGAATTTTAACTAAAACTTTTAAAAATGAAGACATTTTGTCTGTGGAATCATTTTGGCGCGTCAGGCTTTTGTTGAATCCCATTTTTTAAGTTAGAGCTGCTGAACTTTGGTAATTTTGAAAAAACACAGCTACAACGATTTTAAAATGAAGTTTATGACGTTCTATTTTAATGACAAAATAAACTACATGATTAAAGTGGAAATTTTGACCTTTTTTCCTACTGTGTCCCAGTTTTTGTTCTTTTCTCTGTACTGGAATACACTTCCATATGACACTCAAAAGATGGTGGGCCTTTTCACAGCGACTTTGATATTTGAGCACTTCTTATTTATTTCGAGCACTGTGCCACTTTCTGAACTTGAACTTTCAAGTTTCTCTGCCACTCTATGTCACTCGATCTACTTTCTTTTGTTGTTTATATTACTGCTTAAACCAAAAAATAGAACATTTTTCCTTATCTCTACTTGGGATTCGCTGATGTTCTTCTATTTTCCCTGAGCTTTTGCCATTGTCTTTTCACAGAACGCAAAACATAAGGGGCTATTTATATTGATTTGCTGATTTGCATATTCAAAGAGGTGTAATTCTGGGAGGAGTCGAGGTGGGGCAGCAGGTGCGTGCATGAGCGTTACTTTTCACGCTGACCAGGATTTATGTAGCAGAAGAATGTGGAAGTTGGCGTACTCACAGATTTATGCATCTGGATTTTTTTTTGCGTATGCCATGTTTTAGTGTGCATTCAACGCATAGTGTTATGCATGAGGCCCCAGGACAGTGCCCATGGTATAGAGTTCCCTGCATCACCCATCGGGTGGCAGTCGCATTGCATGAGGAGGCACTGAGCTTGCCATTGCCTCTGTGGCTCTGCAAACCTGCAGGGTGCTGTGAACCTGTGGTTTCCTTGGCGATGGACAAGCAACCCTCGACAGATGCACCAATTACATTTTGGCATGTTGCCTCATTGGAGAGGGTCTCAAAAGAGTTAAAAAATCTCACAGTGTATGAAAACATTTTGACATGCATTTTTTGAATATCACTGTGTACTAGGGAAACTTCTAAGGACTGGAATATAACAAATAATTGTCCCCTTATATAAAAAGGGTGATTAGGTCGATCCATGTAACTGTAGGCCAGTAAGCTTAAAGTGGATGACATGTAAAATTCAATAAAGGAATTATTAAGGAAAAGATTGAGCATTTCATGGCATGAATGAGGTGTATTAGTTAGCAGTCAGCATATATTTATACAAGTGAGGTTGTGTTTTTTTCTAATATGCAGGAATTCTATAAGGAAGCAATAAAAAGATAGAGTGCTGCATATTACAACAACAACAACAACAACATTTATTTATATAGCACATTTTCATACAAAAAGTAGCTCAAAGTGCTTTACATAATGAAGAAAAGAAGAATAAAAGACAAATAAGAAATTAAAATAAGACAACCTTAGTTAACATAAAAAGGAGTAAGGTCCGATGGCCAGGGTGGACAGAAAAAACAAAAAAAAAAAAAAAAAAAAAACTCCAGAAGGCTGGAGAAAAAAATAAAATCTGTAGGGGTTCCAGGCCACGAGACCGCCCAGTCCCCTTTGGGCATTCTACCTAACATAAATGAAATAGTCCTCTTTGTAGTTAGGGTTCTCACGGAGTCACTTGATGCTGACGGTTATACAGACTTCTGGCTTTTAATCCATCCATCATTGTTGGAACATCATGGTGCTTTGGGTAGATGGTGGTGGCACAAGACACCACCAATAGGACACCGGAAAAGGAAACAGAAGAGAGAGTAGGGGTTAGTACAAATTTTGAATGAATAGTTATTATAATGAATTGGATATACAGAGTGTCAGGATTAAATTACAGTGAAGTTATGAGAAGGCCATGTTAAAGTAATGTGTTTTCAGTAGTTTTTTAAAGTGCTCCACTGTATTAGCCTGGCGAATTCCTACTGGCAGGCTATTCCAGATTTTAGGTGCATAACAGCAGAAGGCCGCCTCACCACTTCTTTTAAGTTTTGCTCTTGGAATTCTAAGGAGACACTCAGTTGAGGATCTGAGGTTGCGATTTGGAATATAAGGTGTCAGACATTCCGATATATAAGACGGGGCGAGATTATTTACAGCTTTATAAACCATAAGCAGAATTTTAAAGTCAATTCTGAATGACACAGGTAACCAGTGTAGTGACATCAAAACTGGAGAAATGTGTTCGGATTTTCTTTTCCTGGTAAGGATTCTAGCAGCTGCATTCTGCACTAATTGCAAACGATTGATGACTTTTTTGGGTAGTCCTGAGAGGAGTGCATTACAGTAATCTAGCCGACTAAAGACAAACGCATGAACTACTTTCTCTGCATCTTTCGATGATATAAGAGGTCTAACTTTTGCTATGTTCCTTAGGTGAAAAAATGCTGTCCTAGTGATCTTATTAATATGCGATTTAAAATTCAGATTACAATCAACGGTTACCCCTAAGCTTTTTACCTCCGATTTGACTTTTAATCCTAATGCATCCAGTTTATTTCTAATAGCCTCATTGTATCCATTATTGCCAATCACTAAGATTTCGGTTTTTTCTTTATTTAATTTGAGAAAGTTACTATTCATCCATTCTGAGATACAGGTTAGACATTGTGTTAGCGAATCAAGAGATTTGGGGTCATCAGGTGCTATTGATAAATACAGCTGTGTGTCATCAGCATAGCTGTGGTAGCTCACGTTATGTCCCGAGATAATCTGACCTAATGGAAGCATGTAGATTGACATAAAATAAATATTATAATATTATAATATTTATCTTGTTTTTTAGAAAGTTTTTGGTTAGATATCACATGAGTAGTGTGTACGTCAGTACAACACCGGGTTTCGAACCAGGGACCATTGAGTTATAAGGCAGTAGATCTTACCTCTGCACCATTCAAGACTATATATAAACAATCTGTCAAATGACATTTGAGCTTGGGTTTTTAACTAATTGACAGCAACATGTAAATCTGGACACAGTGGCTCCCCTTAAAACAAAAGTGATCAAAGCACATAGAAACTCTCCCTGGTTTAATGAAAACACTCGAGCTCTTAAATTAGAGTGTCGAAAACAGGAGCGCAGATGGAGAACAACAAAGCTACATGTCTTTCAAATTGCATGGACAGAGAGTGTTAATAAATTTAAAAAAGCCCTCTTTAAAGCTCGGTCAGAATATTATTCTACATTAATAGATAGCAATAATAAAAATCCTCGGGTACTGTTTAGAACAGTGGCTAAATTAACAAATTGAAATTCAGATCAACAGTGCAAAATACCAACAGACATTAGCAGTACAGACTTTATGAACTTCTTCAATGAGAAAATTAAAAATATAAGATCCCAGATCTCTGCATCACAGTACAAACCAAATACTAGCTTAGCAGACCCTGTCTCACATTGCAGTCAGCACTTTAGTAATTTTAATCCTGTAACTGAGCAGGAAGTCTTAAGTTTAATTTCTAAAATGAAGCCCACTACTTGTTCCCTAGATCCAGTGCCAACAAAACTAGTAAAAAGTACAATGGATGTTCTTGCAGTGCCTATCCTAACATTATCAATAGTTCATTATTGCATGGCACAGTACCTGATACACTAAAAGTGTCAGTCATTAAACCATTACTTAAAAAGTCAGACCTTGACCCACATATACTAAATAATTATAGGCCTATTTCAAATTTACCATTTCTCTCTAAAATACTAGAAAAAGTAGTCGCCAGTCAGCTTCAGACACACCTTACGCATTACAATTTATTTGAGAAATTCCAGTCTGGTTTTCGCACTGGTCATAGTACAGAAACGGCACTAACACGGGTTATAAATGACATTCTGATATCCTCTGATGAAGGAAACTCCACTGTAATTATGTTGTTGGACTTAAGTGTAGCATTTGACACCATCGACCATTCTATTTTACTGCACAGGCTAGAAAATGATGTTGGGCTTACAGGCACCATTCTCGCTTGGTTTAGTTCTTACTTATCAAATCGATTACAATATGTACAGAAATGTGCTGACAGTACTCCATCATTATACACAGAAGTTCAATATGGTGTCCCGCAGGGCTCAGTACTGAGACCTTTACTATTTTCACTGTACATGCTTAAACTGGGATCTCTCATTAGGAAACATAATGTTAATTTTCACTCATATGCAGATAACACCCAGTTATACCTTTCATTTAAATCAAATGAAGTTTCTCCAATGTTGTCTTTAATTAGTTGTGTTAGCGAATTAAAGGAGTGGATGAATGAGAACTACTTGTCTTTAAATACAGATAAAATAGAGATGTTAATTGTTGGTGGGAATGATGCTGATCACAACAATATTTTGTCATCATTTAACTCAGTTGGAATCCCAGTCAATTTTACTGAATCAGCCCGCAATCTAGGAGTTATCTTTGACTCTAGCATGTCATTTAAAGCGCATATTACAAAGTTGTCCAAAACATGTTTCTTCCATCTTAAAAATGTTAGGAAATGAAGGCACTTTTTAAATAAACAGGATTCTGAGAAACTAATTCATGTATTTATCTCTAGTAGGATTGACTACTGCAATGCGGTGTTCACTGGATGTTCAAACTGTTCTTTATACAGCCTCCAGTTAATCCAAAATGCGGCTGCAAGAATTATTACAAGAACAAGAAAATACGAACACATAACTCCAGTTCTTAAATCCTCACACTGGCTCCCAGTTAAGTTTAGGGTAGATTTCAAAATCCTTCTTTTAACATATAAAGCATTAAATGGTCGAGGTCCGGCTTACTTGTCTGAACTTATCATGACTTACAAACCTGAGCGCACATTAAGATCTCAAGATGCCGGTCTGCTTATGATTCCAAGGATTAATAAAATAACAGTGGGAGGTCGAGCTTTTAGTTACAGGGCCCCTAAACTGTGGAATGGTCTGCCTGCTACTATAAGAGATGCCCCTTCGGTCTCAGCTTTTAAATCCCGGCTGAAGACTCACTACTTCAGTTTAGCATATCCTGACTAGAGCTGCTGATTAACTGTACAGACTGCATCTCTGTTGTTAGTCATTAGCACTTAAACATAAGTAACATGACAGTTATAATTGTATACTAACCCTCACTTATTCTGTTTTTCTTCTCGGTACTCAAATGTGGCACTTGGTGCCATGGCCCACCTGCCAAGTTGTTTTGCCTGCCTAAGGAAAAGTCATCCCAGATGGAGGATCGCAGGAATCATGGGAAAGAGGGGTCCTTTCATCGGATTGGCTGGCCCAGCACTGTTTCAGCCGTGGAATGGCCAAATGGGGGAGGCAGCTTGAAGGATGAGGTCTTCAGGACTCTACACAAATCCAAATCTTATTATGGGATATATCATCTACTGTTAAATTCTGCTCTGTACTTCTAAAATTTATATTTTTTATTTCTTACTATATTGAGAAATTGTTCTGTTCTGTGTACTGCATTGTATTGTATTGACCCCCTTCTTTTGACACCCACTGCACGTCCAACCTACCTGGAAAGGGGTCTCTCTTTGAACTGCCTTTCCCAAGGTTTCTTCCATTTTTTCCCTGCAAGGTTTTTTTTGGGAGTTTTTCCTTGTCTTCTTAGAGAGTCAAGGCTGGGGGGCTGTCAAGAGGCAGTCATTAATTAGTCATTAATAGTATAACATAGTTTAGGTATGTGTTCAGCATTTCTTGCCACGCATTTCCTTTCATACTTCACTTACCCAGATCTTTGTAGACACGGAACACACATGAAATGTGTGTATTCCAAATAATGATATACTGTATTATTTACCCTATACAACTCCAGAAATCTCACATGCAGATAAGGAGCCTTGGCTTGAGCTAGGAGAACATTTTGCCCAAGCTGAGTTCTGTCAAGGCAGTGGATGGGACAGTAGGCTGCTTGCTGCTTGTGCTGATCGATGCATTTACAAAACAAAAGACGCTGATGGAGAGGTGCAAAGGGATTAAGAGTTTTCTCATAGGCTTCAGGGATTCTAGTGTTAATGTTCAAAATATACCTTTAGATATTCCAGAAAACACCAACTGCTTAAGTGACAAGTCAAATATAAAAAACTTTATCAATGAACAAATATTTATTGGTAAAGCAAGAAAAACAAAAAAGGCAAAACTAAGGCAACAAGATTTGCTTAAAAACACAACCCACAGCAAACAAATCGTCAGCGAAATCCAATACTCAAGAGCCAAAGACAGAATTAAAAAAAATATTGGCACTATGGTATAGTAATTGAGGTTTTGAATGTTACCATGAGTCACTTCAGCTGCCTGTGCTCTAATTAGAAAAACAAAACAAATGTAACCAGTTGTATCTCAAATGTTATTTGTTGCCTGGAATAAAGGCAATAGTCAATAAACAAAAGCAAAAAAATAAAATAAAAAAATAAAAAACAGAATATTGATACAAGGAATAGCACTCATCCACAGTTGATAAACCACTGTAGGATCAACTCCCCAACTTAAATTGTCAGGGTGACCCTGACTCTTGGGATTTCATTCACAAAATACAAGGAATATATTCAATGTGAAATAAATAAATGTCATATGTGCATACCATGGTAGCAGTTTCCTGACTCTGAACGTGTGAAGGTGGGGAAGGATAATAATGAAACACTGTCACTAACTCTATTTCCCTTAGAATGGAAGGGGACGGCCTGGAGGTGGGGCTCGTTGGCGAGCGCCTGGTGGCCGGGCTTGCACCCATGGGGCTCGGCCGGGCACAGCCCGAAGAGGTAACGTGGGTCCCCCTTCCCATGGGCTCACCACCTATGGGAGGGGCCAAGGAGGTCGGGTGCAGTGTGAGTTGGGTGGTGGCCGAAGGCGGGGACCTTGGCGGTCCGATCCTCGGCTACAGAAGCTGGCTCTTGGGACGTGGAATGTCACCTCTCTGAAGGGGAAGGAGCCTGAGCTTGTGCGTGAGGTTGAGAGGTTCCGGCTAGATATAGTCGGGCTCACCTCAACACACAGCTTGGACTCTGGAACCAATCTCCTTGAGAGGGGCTGGACTCTGTACCACTCTGGAGTTGCCCCCGGTGAGAGGTGCCGAGCGGGTGTGGGTATACTTATTGCCCCCCGACTTGGAGCCTGTACATTGGGGTTTACCCCGGTAGACGAGAGGGTAGCCTCCCTCCGCCTTCGGGTGGGGGGACGGGTCCTAACTGTTGTTTGTGCGTATGCACCGAACAGCAGTTCAGAGTACCCACCCTTTTTGGAGTCCCTAGAGGGTGTGCTAGAGGGCATACCTTCTGGGGACTCCCTCGTACTGCTGGGGGACTTCAATGCTCACGTGGGCGATGACAGTGAGACCTGGAAGGGCGTGATTGGGAGGAATGGCCCCCCCAATCTGAACCCGAGTGGTGTTCTGTTATTGGACTTCTGTGCTCGTCACGGATTGTCCATAACAAACACCATGTTCAAGCATAGGGGTGTTCATATGTGCACTTGGCACCAGGACACTCTAGGCCTCAGTTCGATGATCGACTTTGTGGTCGTGTCGTCGGACTTGCGGCCACATGTCTTGGACACTCGGGTGAAGAGAGGGGCGGAGCTGTCAACTGATCACCACCTGGTGGTGAGTTGGCTTCGATGGTGGGGGAGGATGCCGGTCAGGCCTGGTAGGCCCAAACGTGTTGTGAGGGTCTGCTGGGAACGTCTGGCAGAGCCCCCTGTCAGAAGTAGCTTCAACTCCCACCTCCGGCAGAACTTCGACCACATCCCGAGGGAGGTGGGGAACATTGAGTCCGAATGGGCCATGTTCCGTGCCTCTATTGTTGAGGCGGCTGACCGGAGCTGTGGCCGTAAGGTGGTCGGTGCCTGTCGTGGCGGCAATCCCCGAACCCGTTGGTGGACACCGGCGGTGAGGGATGCCGTCAAGCTGAAGAAGGAGTCCTACCGGTCCCTTTTGTCCTGTGGGACTCTGGAGGCAGCTGATAGGTACCGGCAGGGCAAGCGGAATGCAGCTTCGGTGGTTGCTGAGGCAAAAACTCGGGCATGGGAGGAGTTTGGGGAGGCCATGGAGAACGACTTTCGGACGGCTTCGAGGAGATTCTGGTCCACCGTCCGGCGTCTCAGGAGGGGGAAGCAGTGCAGTGTCAACACTGTATATGGTGGTGATGGTGCGCTGCTGACCTCGACTTGGGACGTTGTGAGTCGGTGGGGGGAGTACTTCGAAGACCTCCTCAATCCCAATAACATGCCTTCCAATGAGGAAGCAGAGCCTGGGGACTCAGAGGTGGGCTTCCCCATCTCTGGGACTGAGGTCACCGAGGTGATCAAAAAACTCCTTGGTGGCAGGGCCCCGGGGGTGGATGAGATACGCCCGGAGTTCCTCAAGGCTCTGGATGTTGTAGGGCTGTCTTGGTTGACACGTCTCTACAACATCGCATGGACATCAGGGACAGTGCCTCTGGATTGGCAGACCGGGGTGGTGGTCCCCCTCTTTAAGAAGGGGGACCGGAGGGTGTGTTCCAACTACAGAGGGATCACACTCCTCAGCCTCCCTGGAAAAGTCTATTCCGGGGTTCTGGAGAGGAGGGTCCGTCGGATAGTCGAACCTCGGATTCAGGAGGAACAGTGTGGTTTTCGTCCTGGTCGCGGAACAGTGGACCAACTCTACACCCTTAGCAGAGTCCTGGAGGGTGCATGGGAGTTCGCCCAACCAGTCTACATGTGTTTTGTGGACTTGGAAAAGGCGTTCGACCGTGTTCCTCGGGGAATCCTGTGGGGGGTGCTCCGGGAGTATGGAGTACCGGACCTCCTGATAAGGGCTGTTCGGTCCCTGTACAACCGGTGTCAGAGCTTGGTCCGCATTGCCGGCAGTAAGTCGAACCCGTTTCCAGTGAGAGTTGGACTCCGCCAGGGCTGCCCTTTGTCACCGATTCTGTTCATAACTTTTATGGATAGAATTTCTAGGCGCAGCCAGGGCGTTGAGGGGGTCCGGTTTGGTGGGCTCAGGATTGGGTCACTGCTTTTTGCAGATGATGTTGTCCTGTTTGCTTCATCAGGCCGTGATCTTCAGCTCTCTCTGGATCGGTTCGCAGCTGAGTGTGAAGCGGCTGGGATGGGAATCAGCACCTCCAAATCCGAGACCATGGTCCTCAGCCGGAGAAGGGTGGAGTGCCCTCTCAGGGTTGGGAGCGAGATCCTGCCTCAAGTGGAGGAGTTCAAGTATCTCGGGGTCTTGTTCACGAGTGAGGGAAGAATGGAGCGTGAGATCGACAGGCGGATCGGTGCAGCGTCCGCAGTGATGCGGGCTCTGCATCGGTCTGTCGTGGTGAAAATGGAGCTGAGCCATAAGGCAAAGCTCTCAATTTACCGGTCAATCTATGTTCCTACCCTCACCTATGGTCATGAGCTATGGGTAGTGACCGAAAGAACGAGATCGCGAATACAAGCGACTGAAATGAGTTTCCTCCGCAGGGTGTCTGGGCTCTCCCTTAAAGATAGGGTGAGAAGCTCAGTCATCCGGGAGGGGCTCAGAGTAGAGCCGCTGCTCCTCCACATCGAGAGGAGTCAGATGAGGTGGCTCGGGCATCTGATCAGGATGCCTCCTGGACGCCTCCCTGGGGAGGTGTTCTGGGCACGTCCAACCGGGAGGAGGCCCCGGGGAAGACCCAGGACACGCTGGAGGGACTATGTCTCCCGGCTGGCCTGGGAACGCCTCGGGATTCTCCCGGAAGAGCTAGAAGAAGTGGCCGGGGAGAGGGAAGTCTGGGCATCTCTGCTCAAGCTGCTGCCCCCGCGACCCGACCTCGGATAAGCGGAAGAGAATGGATGGATGGATGGATGGATGGAAGGGGACTACTACTGAGTCCTGATGTCACTTCAGCCCTGTAGACCAAAGCTCTGCCCTTCCACCCCATCCACTATGTGAATAGTACAGATTCCTGCAACTGGATTTTTCTGTGCGTACGCACACACGTTCCCGCTTTTGTGCTTACGCCATGTTATAGTGTGAGTTCTACGCCCGGCGTTATACATGAGGCCCCTGATGTTTTATCTTTAAGAAGAGTGCCTGGCTAATTTAGTTGAGTGCCCGGTTGTCATCTAGCATGACATTGTGAGATGACAGCCGCAGATCTACAGGCACAAGCAGATCTAATGATCTGCAGAGATGGCAAGGGACGAGTGGGCATGTGGGCAAATATTGCTAAAGCTAATAGCAGGGAACGAGGCGATGTGGAGTTCACAAGCAAAGAGTATAGGGAAGTGGGGTTTCGAGAGGGGGGTGTACATGGTAATAGCATGGGCGGAGCAGCTTAATACAGTAGCAAGGAGTATGGAGAGGTGGGTGGGCGAGAGGGGGCTGTACATACTAATAGCAGTTCACAAGCAAACAGAATGTGGAGGTGGGCGGGCAAGAGGATGACTGATTCAATAAAAAAAGTCTAGTGGAACCAGCCTGTCAGTTATCAGAAAAAGGGCATCAGGAAGCGATGTCTCTGTTCTCAGCATCAGTGCAGTCTGTGTAGTGCTGCTAAGCGTACAGCAGCTCTCTTCTTGTTCAGTATATAGCAAACCAATATATATATATACAGTTGTTTATGCATTAGGTGTGTTCTGTGTGCAAAAATCCTTGTAGCACTCACTGTGGTTCCTGTTTAAAGTGACCTTATATTTGCTCATATTTGGACCTGCGTCCGTATTGCAAAAAGTTTTCAGAAACCCTTGCAACACACACTGTGTCCTGAGAAAAAAGTTTTGTCACTGAATTGCTGAAGGTTTTGTATGGAAGCATATTAGGGCCACGGTGAAGAAAAAAAATACGGTCAAAGTGAAGAAAAAATAAACTATATGTCGAGAATAAAGTTGACATGTTGACCTTATTCTCGACATTTACACTTTAACCTTGATGTTTATGACGAGAATAAAGTTGACATCTTGACATGTTGCTACATAACTTATGACGGGGTTTGAGAAAATCTAGTAAATTAAATATTCATTTTAAGATGAAGTTTAGTTTACGATGTTCTACTTTAATGACAAACTAAGAGAATAAAGTCAACATGTCGACTTTAATCCCGAGATAAAAGATGAGAATAAAGTAGAAATATCGAGAATAAAGTGGAAATGTCGACTTTATTCTCGACATAAGCGTTGAGATTAAAGTGAAAATGTCGAGAATGCGTACCTGCAGTAGTGCAAGTGTGAATTGAATATCCAACAGGTTCTTACTTTCCCACTGAAAAGTCTTATTCATAGGTACTTTTAATTTTTTTCAAACATTTTACCAACATGAGCAAAAAAAGTGTTCAGAAAACAACAGTGCTCAGTTATTTCAGAAAAGAGACATCACAAACTAATGAAGGTGCGGCGTCAATTCCTGGTGTGGCAATTTCAGACAAAGACATTGCAGAGGCTGGTCCATGAGGGGAAATCTCTTCAGCACACACTCTGCCAATTGATAAATCTAAGTACCGCTTATCAGGCATAAACAAACAATGGTTTAAAGATATTAATTGGCTAATGGACAAAGAAAATGGTATGTGGTGCTTATTGTACACGACATACTCAAACAAACACCCCCCAAGGAGGGGTTACCTTGGGTAAACGTGCCATGCACAAGAATTCGTAAAGAAAGCTTGCTGGACCAATAAAAAAGTAAAACGCACATCGAGTCTTCTGCTGGCCTTTTAGGAAAGTGTGTACTAGAGCAAACTTGTATCGGCCAAATTGAAAGATCTCTATCTGTGTTAAATAACTTACAGAGAGATGCCTTTGTGGGAGCATTAATTGGCAAAAAATGAGTTGCCACATACAACGTTGTTTGAAAAGCTGTTGGAACACTGTAAAGAAATGTGTTGCTCCTTTTTACAACATCTCAATGTTGGTAAAAATGCACACTAAACCTCTGAAAAAATAATGCAAGAGCTGCTGGATGTCTTTCTGCATCAGAAATAAAATCTAACATACTGAAAAATATACACACAGAAAATTTTTTCAGTATTCTGTATGATGAAACCACAGGCATCTCAGATGTAAAACAATTAATTCCATCCATCCATTTTCCAACCCGCTGAATCCGAACACAGGGTCACGGGGGTCTGCTGGAGCCAATCCCAGCCAACACAGGGCAGGAACCAATCCCGGGCAGGGTGCCAACCCACCGCAGGACACACACAAACACACACTATGGCCAATTTAGAATCGCCAGTCCACCTAACCTGCATGTCTTTGGACTGTGGGAAGAAACCAGAGCGCCCGGAGGAAACCCACGCAGACACGGGGAGAACATGCAAACTCCACGCAGGGAGGACCCGGGAAGCGAACCCAGGTCCCCAGATCTCCCAACTGCGAGGCAGCAGCACTACCCACTGCGCCACCGTGCCGCCCAAAACAATTAATTATTTACATTAAATATGTTTGCCAGGTCACTAAAGAGGTCAGAATTAGTTTTGCATCAACCCGTAATATGATTGATGGCAAAGCGGAGACTATAACCAACACACTGAGTGAGACTATGGACACTCTAGGCTTGAAAACTGCTAATCTGGTTGGACTAGGGTCAAATGGAGCTGCTGTTATGATTGGGAAACAGAAAGGTGTGGCAAAACTTCTTAAAGATAAAACATCTGGGGCCTCATGTATAACGCCGGGCGTAGAACTCACACTATAACATGGCGTAAGCACAAAAGCAGGAACGTGTGTACGTACGCACAGAAAAATCCAGTTGCAGGAATCTGTATGTACGCAAACTTTCACGTTCTTCCACTACATAAATCCCCATCAGCGTGAAAAGTAACGCACGTGCACGCGCCTTCTGTCCCGCCCCAACTCCTCCCAGAATTACGCCTCTTTGAATATGCAAATCGATATAAATAGTCTTCTGAGAAAAGACAATGGGAAAAGCACGGGGGAAAATATAAGAATTTCAGCGAATACCAAGTGGAGGCAAAGGAAAAACGTATTATTTGTTGGTTTAAACAGTGGAATAATCAACAAAATGAAGTTGATCGAGTGACAGAGTGTCGGAGAAACTCGAAGGTTCAATTTCACAAAGTTGCACAGTGCCCGAAATAAAAAAGAAATCACATATCAAAGTCGCCGTGAAAAGGCAAGTCGTAGCCCAAGTCGTAGGCAAGTCATAGTGTCATATGAAAGCTTATTAGGGTGCAGACAAAAAAATAGGCACACAGTGGGAAAAAAGCACAAAATGTCAACTTTAATCTCGAAATTTCCACTTTAATCACGTAGATTATTTTGCCATTAAAGTAGAACATCATAAACTTCATCTTAAAATCATTTAATTTACTAGTTTCTCAAATCCCATTGTAACTAAAGTAGGACATTAAATGCTTTGTTCTGTATTTGATCTTCTTTGTGCTCTGTGTGTGAATCACTACCTGCTTCTTAAATGGACTTTCTCTTTCTCCGACAGGACACATAATCCATTACATTCGTGATATTACAGCTCTCTGAATAATTAAAATACTGAGATGTATACGTGATATCTTTTTCATGATGATAGGAATGAAAGCATGTTATTAAACATGGGAACACGGTGGCGCAGTGCTTGTTCATATCTCACGCAAGAGGCTTGCTGCGCCATGCGCGACCTTCAATGACATAATTTATCACAACAGTACTGTCTCTTTCAAACGTACTAACCTCCAATTCCTGTCCTTACTTTTCTTTCTCCAAATACCCAATCGCCACACAATCAGCTATGTAATAGACGTGAAGCCATTTGTAAGCTTAGAACGCCGATTCTTCAAAACTTTTAAGGAACATTGAAATATCTTCGTAGTACATGTTTAATTATTCTATCCGTCAATCTTTCCAGTGTCGCGTCAGCGCAAGAATACAATGCAATGCAGGAACAATCCATGAACTAGCTAGCGCTGCGGCACCGTGTCCTCACATGTTTAATTATTAACAATACAGATTATTTAAATGAAGCTAAAGTTTTATCTGTATAATATAATCAACATATTTTGCTGCATTTCATCTTAAAAATGAATACTGTCATCATATGTAAATATGTGCTTTATAAAGTGGCGCAGATTGTGCAATATTATAACTGTAGTGCAAGTTTACAGTGAGGTAATTGTACTTATAAGTAAACAGTTCTACAAGGAGCACTTGATGGACTGATTGAGTGCGTTTAGAGTTCTTGGGATGAAACTTTTTCTAAACCGCGAAGTCCGTACTGGGAAGTCTCTAAAGTGTTTTGCCGTGGCTGAGTCAGCGTCTGCTTCATGCTGTATACCGATAATTCTCTTTCCGATCAGCTGCTGCTGTGATTCCCCACTCAGATACAGTGATATAAATACCCCGAGTGGTGCGGTGAGAGTAATATGGAAAAAGATGATCTGCTGTGGCAACCCTTAACGGGAGCAGCTGAAAGAAGAAGAAGATGCAGTGAGAGTTACAACGCTAAAGCAGTTATGGTATTTGGAATACTATGGCTATTCCCTGGACCATTATATTGCTGCAGGTTAATTACAATCAGATGCATTACACTAATAAACAATATGCAGTTAGTTTCAGTATATTTATAAAGCCGCGTCAGAAATGTGAAGCTAAGAAAGAAAGGGTGACCACACAGGAACAGTAGCACTGCTTTGACGCTGGGTGCCACCAGTCTGCAAAACCGAGTGGAGAAATTGCGTATGCTAAGGTATGAGGTACCATGGAAATGTGCGTGGCTTTACGCTAAGTTTAGGTTTTATACATCGCGATTTGAGCGTGGAAACGTTTGTACGCAACATTTCTGTGCGTACACACCGTTTATACATGAGGCCCCTGGACTCTTGGTCAACTGCCACTGTTTAAACTGCTGATTGGCCCTTGCAAGTGCTCAAGCAGCAGCTGCTGTACCTTATTTAACAAAACTGAACGACATCTTAAGGGAGCTAATCTATTTCTTCCAAAATTCTTCATTTAGGATGGGTGGTTTAACGGAAATTCAAAATATTCTGAACATTTCCCATATTGAGCTGAAAATGGCCAGTGACACTAGATGGCTGTCTCATGACTTTGCAGTACAGTCACTACGACAGTGTATGATGAGTGATCTCCTTGGAGGGCCCAGATCCTGAGGACTTTGATTATGGGAAAGCTGCAGACAACTGGGCCTCTAAGAAGAAAAGAAGAATAGATATTTAACTTAATACACCTTCTGCATATGCAAGTTGGTTTTGAAGAATATTTTTTAATTTTTCTTCATTAGGTTTCCCATACTTTATTTCATTGTTTTCACTTCCTGACAGCGACAATACTTGTGCCTCTTGGTTGATGTCATAACAATTGTTATTTAAAATTTTTGTTTGGGTTGCACGATCCTGAATTGGATACTTCTTAAATTTAATAAAAATATTCTGGTACAAGTGTCAAACCTTAAAAAAGGAAGTCACATTGAGCTTTGGAAAATAATTAATAATAATTAAGTAATAAAAATAGTGCACATTTAATTTTCCCCACCACCAAATTTCCCCGTCCCGCCCCGCCCCGCCCCACCTGGCTACTTTTTCATGCCACGCTAGAAAAAATTTCTGGGGAGAACACTGTCATCCCAAGAACAATAAATGCAATCAATCAGTTCATCAAGTGCTCCTTGTAGAACTGGTTTTACTTATAAGTAAAATTACCTCACTGTAAAATTGCGATACAGTTATAATATTGCACAACCTGCACCACTTTATAAAGCATGTATTTACATATGATGACGATATCATTTTTAAGATGAAATGCAGCAAAATATGTTTATTACATTATACAGATAAAATGTTAACATCATTTAAATAATCTATATTTTTAATAATTAAAGATGTGAGGACACGGTGTCGCAGTGCTATAGTGATGAACTGGCGCTCCGTTCAGGGATTGTTCCTGCCTCATGCTGTTATTCTTGCTGGGGCTGGCGCAACACTAGAAGGATAGATGGATAGAATAATTAAACATGTACTACGAAGATATTTCAATGTTCCTTAAAAGTTTTGAAGAATCAGAGTTCTAAGCTTACAGATGGCTTAATGTCTATTACCGAGCTGACTGTGTGGCGATTGGGTACTTGAAGAAAGAAAAGGAAGGACAGGAATTGGTTAGTACGTTTGAAAGAGACAGTACTGTTGCAATAAATTATTTCATCGAAGGTCGCGCATGGCACAGCAAGCATCTTGCGTGAGGCAGGAACAATCTCTGGATGAGGCGCCAGTTTGTCACTATCACTGCGCCACCGTGTTCCAATGTTTAATACATGCTTTAACTGATATGATATGAATACTGAAGTGATGTCAAGTATACATCTCAGTATTTAAATTATTCAGAGAACTGTAATATCACAAATGTAATGGATTCTGTGTCCTGTCGTTGGAAGAGAAAGCCCGTTTAAGACGCATGTAATGATTCACACACATAGAGCACATAGAAGAACACATACATTACAAAGCATTTAACGTTCTTCTTTAGTTATGAAGAGATTTGAGTAACTAGTAAATTAAACGATTTTAAGATGAAGTTTATGATGTTCTACTTTAATGACAAAATAAACTATGTGATTAAAGTTGAAATTTCGAGATTAAAGTTGAAGGCTAGGGTGCACCACTGAACCACAAATCCCAAACACAAATGCACAAACACAGTCCTGGGTTCATATAAAAGGATTTTTATTGCACAAACCTTTTGTAGAAACAATTCACAGGGTGTCTCTCCTTCTTTCACTCTTCATTTCTCTCCACCACACTGCCTGTCTCCACTCTGCTATTGGGCTTCACCAGTTAGAAGTAATTGTGAGCCATTCAGAAGTCTGCAAGAATAGGGAGTGTAACTCCCTGCAGCACCCTCAAGTGACACCCACAGACCCAGCAGGTTGTGCCCCCAGACTACAATTGCCAGCATTCCCTCTGGGTGTCCGAATGGTTACCCCAACCTAGGGATACTGCCACCTACCCTATGGGGGAAGACAATAAGATGAATACACTGCCTTCCCCTGTCCTTCCATAATATTGGTGTCCCGTCCATGTAAGGATCCTGCAAAATTCTGGACAGGATGCCAGTCCCCATGTATTATCCTTCACAAATACATATTATTCAAGTTCATCTCTAGGGAACATATAGCAGACCCCAGCTACAGTACCAAAAATGGTTATGAATCATTTTTCTACCTGAAAGTGCAATGCATAACTTTAAGTACATTTTCAAAAATATTCTCACCTCTTAATGTAACTATTGATGCAAACACTGATAATAATTTCAAACTTAAAGGAAGTACTGTCTCGGGCAAAACAATTGTGAGACAATATACAGTATATACCTCAATGGCATTTTTCAAGAGGAAACAACAACAATTTTAATTACATGACAGATGTACAGAATTGCATAGATTTATAGCAATTCCTATAACAAAAACCATCCCTTTCATTATACAGTAAATCAACAACATTTAATCTGGCCAATAAAAAAAACAGGCTTTCACTATAAGGCAAAATCATAGTAAAAAATCTAATAATGTTAAACTAAATAACAAATTAAAAGTAACACCAATGGCTTTGACTAAACAATAGTGGAACAATATGCAGGCTACTGCCATTTTATGAGAAGAAGTGGCAGGAAGCCATTCTTGTATTTTTCAATCTCCTGTTGGACATCTGGATCGTTTAAAACTTTGTGATTACCTTTATGAAAACGCAACATACAGATAGGTCCATTGACAGATGAAAATTCTTTCTTATTGTCACATTTTCTCCAGTTAACCTTTTGAGTTGAGATTTATTATGTAAACTTATCTGTATCTTGAATTTCCAACTAGATTTTCCAAGCCCTTTCACTTTTCCATTCCATCCTTAACAACAACAGCAATTTATTTTTTTGTGTAGTGCAAAATCACACAAGGAATTGCTCAAGATTAACTTGTTTTTGACAGCCTGCCAGCTTTTAGGATTTTGCCACTTCAGAAAACAATAGTAGAAACTACTTTGTTCTTACACAGCGTTCCACAGCAAGTGCAGGCAAAGACTGCTGCAACAACTTTCAAGGTAAGATGCAAGAAATGATTATAACACTCACTGAATACAGAACAATCACAAAACTAAATAACAGAAAAACCACATTTCAAGATCATCCAAAACTGCCTGAAGTCCCAGAGGTACCCTGAGCATCCTCTAAAAATGAAGGACAGATGAAGCCAATTAAACCCATGCTGATTACAAACATGCTAGTTCCTTCTGTAACATAAATATCCACTTAAAAAAGAAGGCATTGAAGATATTGGACCACCACTGGAAGAATTCATTACTGAGGTATAATTATACCCTTTACTAGCCTATGCAACACACCAATTTTTGCCATACAAAATCCAGGAACAATGCAGTGGAAATTTATGATCAAGAGTTAAGAGCCTTACATTCAATAGCAGTTCCCAGGACTCCAGCTGTACTTGATCCATCAGTCATTTTACATTTCATGGACAGCAGTATAACTGGGCAGTTTTTCCAGAGCGTGTGTCCATTAGAACAATCTAGATAAGAACATCCACTTAATTCTTCTAAAAGACATTGTCTAGTTTTGAAAGTCCCTAAAGTCTTGCTGTCTACCATGCTACTTAGTAGCTTATTCCAAGTGTCCGTGGTTCTCTGTGTAAAGAAAAACTTCTTAATGTTTGTGTGAAATTTACCCTTAACAAGTTTGCAAATGTATTCCTATGATAGATAGATAGATAGATAGATAGATAGATAGATAGATAGATAGATAGATAGATAGATAGATAGATAGATAGATAGATAGATAGATAGATAGATAGATAGATAGATAGATAGATAGATAGATACTTTATTAATCCCAAGGGGAAATTCACATACTCCAGCAGCAGCATACTGATACAAAAATATAATATGAAATTAAAGAGTAATAAAAATGTAGGTAAAAACAGACAATAACTTTGAATAATGTTAACGTTAAAGGCTCAGCTCTTTTAATCTTTCTCTTCATAATTCATCCCCTGTAGCCCTGGAATAAGCCTTGTCATTCTTCTCTGGACCTTTCTAGCTTTGCTATATTCTTTTTGTAGCCTGGAGACCAAACCTGCAAACAGTATTCCAGATGAGGCATCACCAGTGCATTATAAAGCTTGAGCATAACCTCCTTGGACTTCTACTCTACACATTGTTCTATATAACCTAACATTCTGTTTACCTTCTTAATGGCTTTTGAACACTGTCTGGAACTTGATAGTGTCAAGTCCACTACGACTCTTAAATCCTCCTCATAAGGTGAACTGTCGATTTTCAGACGTCCCATTGTGTGTTCAAACATAACATTTTTACTTTCTATGTTTAATTCCTTAAATTTACTGACATTAAATTTCATCTGATAAGTCTGTATCCTGTCCATGTCCTTCTGTAATGATTTAATGGATTCCAAATTATCTGCGAATCCACCTATCTTGGTATCATTTGCAAACTTAACTAGCTTGCTAATTTATATTCCTATCCAATATTATATATATATATACAATATTAAAAATAGCAGCATCCCTAGAACTGACTCCTGTAGAACACCACACTTAATATCAAACAATTCTAATAAAGTTCCTTGCACCATCACCCTCTGCTTCCTGTGTCTGAGCCATTTCTGCACCAATCTACAAACATCATCCTGAACTCCCACTTCTTATAGTTTGATGCTCATGTGGTACTATATCAAATACTTTCTGAAAGTCAAGATAAATAATATCATATGCTCCACTCTGACCATATCCTTTTGTTGTTTACTCATAGAATTCCAGCATGTTAGTAAAATATGACCTCCCTCTTCTGAACCCATTCTGACTATTCTTTCCATTAATTTTCCTGTGATCCATGTTAAGCTTACTAGCCTATAAGATCTTCCCGGTCACCCTTTTTATATAATGGGATAATATTTTCCATTTTCCGGACTTCGGAATTTCCACAGTATATAGTGACTTCCTAAAAATTTGCGTCAAGGGTTTATATATGTACTTGCCAGCCTCCTTAAGAACTTGAGGCTAAATATTATCTGGCCCTGGCGATTTGTTTGATTTCAGCCCGTTTAATCTGAGCAGTACTTCTCCCTCTACAATTTCTAAATAACTCCTTAGTAGTCCCATTTACTGCTTGGAGGTTATCTACTTCCTTACTTGTGAAGACCTTAGAAAAATGCAAGTTCAGAGCACCCACTATTTCACTCTCTGTATCTTTTAATTCTCATTTACTATTCTTGATACACTTCACCTCCTCCTTGACTGTTCTTTTGCTACTAAAATATTGTGTGATGGATGGCCGGGACGCCCTTGCACCACATCTGCCAGTGTGACAAGGGTGGGAAGCCCAGTATCTTCCCCTGGACGCTAGATGGCAGCCTCCCTGGGTTGCGCAGTGCCTCGGACTCCCCCAGGGCTTCATGGGGGTTTGAGTTCTGTGCAACTTTGTGGGGTACTGCAGGCGCCACCAGGGGGTGCTACAGCAGGAGCTGCTGGCTCCTTTTGGGCACTGGTTTTGCCTTACCCGGAAGTGCAGCCGGAAGTTTGCAGTCAAGTACCTGGAGCACTTCCGGGTACCCAATAAAAGGGAGCCAGCGACCACCACTCGGGGGCCAGAATCCGAAGGAAAAGGACAAGGTTGCCAGGGAGGAGTGGTGGAGGAAGAGAAAGTGTTTAGTGCTCTTGTGATACTTGTGTGCTTATACTTGGGACTGTGTTGTGTCTGTGGGTACAAGGAAGGCTTAGCCCACAGACGAAGAAAATAAATATTTGTTTTATTTTTACCCGTGCCTCCCATGTGAATCTGTGTTGGGTCGGGCGCAATATAGCGCTTTAACTTACAATTGAAAGAATCTCTTTGGGTCATCTTTTGCCTTATCTGCTATATTCATCTCAAACTGTCTTTTAGAGTCCCTAATATCCTTCTTAATGGTTGCCCTCATGTTCTCATATGCCCTACAATTCACTTTGAAGTTACTAGTCTTACAGTATATGCCTTATACATTAGTTTTTTTCCTTTGCAGCATCTTTTTAAGACTTTATTAAGACAACTGCAGTGTTTTATTAAATATCATAATAATTCCAAATTCAGGTATGTACATGTCCTGCATTACATGTAAAATATTTTTAAACCTGTTCCTTTGCTCCTTGACTGTCTCCACACTTACAAGCTTATCCCAGTCTGTCCTCTTTAGGCTTTGCCGTATCAATTCAAAATTTGCCCTACCAAATTTAAACTTATCAATTTTAGTCTTTGCATATGCATTCTTACAAAACACTGAGAATTGTATTATATTATGGTTACTTGACACTAGTGGTTCACTCACCTCCACACTCTCAATTTTATCCTGATTTTTACAAAATACTAAGCCCAGACAGGCTTCACCTGCTGAACATACTGTGCTTTAACATACTGTGATAAAAAACAATTACCGATTACTTATAAAACTTCTGCTCTTGTGCTCCTCCTGGTTAATAGTCAGATAGTTAAAGTCCCCCATAACTATAATATCACCCTGTAAACTTGCCTTTTTAGTATTACTAAACAGATGTGTGTTTAAATTACTGTCTGTATTGGGTGGTGTATAACACACTCCTAAAATAAGGCCTCTTTCCCTAATACTTTCCAGGTGAAGTCACATGTCCTCACTAAAATGGGGATCATCATTTAACTGAAATGGACTCATGTTTAAATTCTTTTTGACATAAACAGCAACTCCACCTCCTTTTCTGTTCAGTCTATCATTCCTAAAAATTGTGTATCCCTCTATGTTATATTCATCCCCTTCTTTGTTATTTAGCCAGGTTTCCGTTCTTGCTATAACTAGCCGACGCCCGCCGTAGCATACGGCGGTGTAAGAATAGGAACGGAAAATGGTGATAAAGGAATTCAGAAATCAAGAAGAAATAAATACTTCTTGAAAGATGTAGTTGTGAATAGGTGTTTTGGTGGAGACGACAGATAATGAGTCGAAAGATTTAACACTAGAAAAAGCCACGTACAACTGACCGTGGCGGAAGACTGGTTGTTGTAAATTAATGCAAATCTTTGCAAACGTTTGTCCTTGGGACTTGTTGATAGTCATGGAGAAGGCGAGTCTGAGTGGGAATTGTGTGCATTTAAATGTAAAAGGGAGATTAGTGTCGGAAGGAAGGAGAGAGATTGTGGAAATGAAGATTGTTTCAGAATTTTGGATAGCAATCAGTTTGCACTCAATAATATTTGTATGTATTTGGGTAACGATGAGTCTTGTTTCCTTGCAAAGACCTTTTGATGGCATAATATTTTGGAGGAGCATAACTAAAGCTCCCACCTTCAGATGAAGGATATGGGGAGGCATGCCAGTTGGTGTTTGGGTGTGTAAAAACTCCTGTGGGTACATTAGTTGATCATTAGGATCATCACTGACTACTGTATCTACACTCTTGAAGGTCACTTTTTCACCCTGTATAAGATCAAGAAGTTTGTTGTTAATATGTAGAGAATCGTCGTTTGTGACGCTCAGTATTGCTTTTGCAGCAAGTTCTTGGGGAATCACAGTCAAGAAATTAATATCACCGTAAGGTTGAGCAACTGGGTCTTATTGTTGTGGTAAACATTGAGAAGGTAGTTCTGCAGTTAGTTTTGTTGCATGTATCTTGTACTTCTGGAAATGTGGATGGTAATATATCATTTTGCCTACACGTATGTTGTTATTTTCAGCGTTTGCTTGCAGTGCGTCTGATAGTCCTTTGTATTGTTCCATGCACAGATCTTGTTGATCTAATCTGAGACAGTTGAGACAGGTGCCCTCTGTTTTAATATACACATCTATGACGTACTGTTGGAATAGTTTGTTGCTGGAGTGCAAAATACTAAATGTATTCCTCATTGCTAATCTTTACGCATGAAATTGGCATTGAGTAAGCCTTATTTGCTTGGCGGTTCTTTTATCGGGAACATGTTGTAAATCTTTGTGCCAGCCAATGTCTCCATAAGGGAATAAAAGTGGGTAAACAATAACATGACGTTGTACAAAAACCTGTCGACAGAGAAGATACTGTCGTTCATTTTATAACAAATGCTTAGGAAACAACCGTCGCAGTATAACGAAAATAGCAAGGTGTATGGGAGGCCACAGGCAGCGTGGGGAAGGGATTGGAAGAGGACAAATAGGAATCGAGAAATGCCGTGTCGGCTGCGTGTGGGCGGGACCGGTTTTGAAGAGGAGCCACAGGCAGCGTGGGGAAGGGTTTGGAAGAGGATGAATAGGAATCGAGAAATGCTGTGTCGGCTGCGTGTGGGCGGGACCGGTTTTGAAGAGGAGCCGCAGGCAGCGTGGGGAAGGGTTTGGAAGAGGACGAATAGGAATTGAGAAATGCCGTGTCAGCTGCATGTGGGCGGGACCGGTTTTGAAGTGGAAGCAGGACGAACCGGAAGAGAAATATATATAAGAGATTATGCTCTGCTACATATAACTCCAATTCACTTGCCTTATTTTTGATACTTCTAGCATTAAGGCAAGCTTTTTTAATGTGTTACTCCTTTTACATTTAAACATTGATTTAGAATTTACATTACTATGCATTTTTATTTTAACACTATTGTTTGTTTCTTCATGTATAGTTCTAAACCAGGCTTGTCCTAAACTCCCCTTCCCCCCAAGTAGCAATTCCTAGACCCACTACATACTGTCACGCATGTGCGTTTAGGAGGCAGCCAGCAAACCCTAAGGTGAGTAAAGTCTCGTGAGATGAAAGGGTTTTGATGGGTACTAACGCCTCTCTTTCTCTTTCTCCAGAAACAAAGAAGACAAATAACTGCACTTACCTCCATTCCAGAATCCAAAAATGGCCGCTCCACCTTTCCACTTCCGTCCCTGCATTGATGACGTCACTCTCAGTCCTGCCGTGATGACATCATTTCCCATTATCTCATTTCCTGTAGCCATCTTTTGTTTGTATAAATACCATATTCCTCTGTACCTGAACCTAGTGTCGAATGTTTATTTTGAACCTTATTTCAAATCGCATTTTTTTAAAAATTTTTAAATTTTTTTATTTTTAATATTTTTATTTTATTAATTTTCATTGTAATCATTCCATACAAACAGATCAATTTATAACCCAACAAATTTGAAGACTAATCAAACCCCACCCCTGAGAAGGAGAGCTTAGCTAAAGGAAAATTGCTTTAGGCTTTTTAATAAGGCAACATTAAACGAAAGAAAGGGAGAAGTGAATATCTATGTAAATAAGAGATGGAGAAGGGAGTTAAATGCAATAATAGTTATTTCTTTTATTCTAAAATAATATTGATTAAATCTTGCCATGTTTTGAAAAAATGTTGTACAGATCCTCTAACTGAAAATTTGATTTTTTCCAATTTCAAATAATATAAAACATCGGTTTCCCACTGACTTATAAGAGGAGAATTAGGATTCTTCCAATTTAACAAAATAAGTCTGCGTGCCAAAAGTGTAGTGACTGCTATCACAGTTTGCTTGTCCTTCTCTACTTCAAGTCCATCTGGAAGAACACCGAACACAGCTGTTAATGGGTTAGGAGGGATTGTGATACCAAGGCTGTCTGAGAGGCACTTAAAAATTTTTGTCCAAAATGATGTTAGTTTAGTGCAGGCCCAGAACATGTGACCCAGTGAGGCAGGGGCTTGGTTGCAGCATTTGCAGGTTGGATCCTGCCCTGGAAACATTTTGGACAGTTTTAAGCGAGACAGATGGGCTCGATATATAATTTTGAGTTGAATAATTCTATGCTTTGCGCATATAGAACTCGAGTGAATTCTCTGCTTTGCTACCTTCCACACCTCTTCTGATATATTGATTAAGAGATCTTCTTCCCAATGTCCTCTTGGATCTTTGAAAGGTAGGGACTCTAATAAGATTTTATATATTGCGGAAATAGTGTTTGTTTCCTCGAAATTGAGCAGTATTTTTTCCAGCATTGTGGAGGGTGCAAGGTGGGGGAAATCGGGCAATTTCTGTTTAACAAAATTTCTAATTTGAAGATAGTAAAAGAAATGTGTAGCTGGGAGGTTGAATTTTGAACGTAATTGTTCAAAAGATGCAAATATGTTGTCTATATAAAGATCTCTGAGCATTTTAATCCCAAAACTTTTCCAGGTATTAAAAACTGGATATACTTGCGAAGGTTGAAAGAGGTGGTTCTCTTGCAGAGGTGCCACTGATAAAAGATTTTCCATCTTAAAATGCTTTCTAATTTTGGTTCCATATTCAGAGTGAGTAAAGCACAATTGGGTTATTAGTATATTTGCGATAACTTTCATTTATTGGAGAGCAGAGCAGGGAGTATAAAGAAGTACTACAGGATTTTACTTCTGTTGCGGACCAAGCCTGTGTATGCTCATTTATTTGTGTCCAGGTCTTTATGGCTTGTATGTTTGCTGCCCAGTAATAAAACTGAAAGTAAGGTAAAGCCATGCCACCTTCTGCCTGAGGTCTTTGTAGGGTCGCTCTTCAGATACGTGGGTGTTTTGAATTCCAAATGAATGAGGTTATTATTGAATCTAACTGCTTAAAAAATGATTTATTGATATATATTGAAATGTTTTGAAATAAAAAGAGAAGTTTAGGAAGGATATTCATCTTAACAATGTTAATTCTTCCGGCTAGAGTGAGATGAAGGGTTGACCATCTATGCAAGTCTTGCTTAATTTTTTCCATACAGACGCCAAAATTTTGTTGATAAAGAGCTTTATGTTTACTTGTGATATTTACTCCTAGGTATTTAAACTGATCTGCTATGGTAAAAGGTAGGGTGTCTAATCTAATATTATATGCTTGTGAATTCACTGGAAAGAGTATATATACTTTTATTCAGATTAATTCTAAGACCAGATATCTTTTGAAATTCTGTTAGTGCAGTTAAAACAGCGGGGACAGTGTTTTCTGGGTCTGATATATATAAGACCATATCATCTGCATATAGAGAAATTTTTTGTTCCAGTCCTTCTCTGACAATCCCCTTTATCTGATAAGAATTTCGGCAGTGAACTGCCAGTGGTTCAATAGCGATTGAAAACAACAGTGGCGACAAGGGACATCCTTGTCTGGTACCACGTTCTAGTTTAAAGTAGTCTGAGCAAATGTTATTAATACAAACTGAAGCTTCTGGATTGGTATACAGTAGTTTGATCCATGCACAAATATCCGGGCCAAACCCAAATTTCTCCAATGCAGTGAAAAGGTAATTCCATTCAATCATGTCAAATGCCTTTTCTGCGTCTAATGATAATAATATCTCTGGGGTGTTTGATTTTGCTGGTGAATATATAACATTAAACAAGCATCGGAGATTTGAAGATAGGTGTCGGCCTTTAATAAATCCAGTTTGATCTTGTGATATTACCGAGGGCAGCACTTTCTCCATCCTTCTAGCTAGGATTTTTGAGAGTATCTTAGCATCATTATTCAGGAGTCAAATTGGTCTATATGATGCACATTGTAACAAGTCCTTATTTTGTTTAGGAAAGACGGTGATTAATGCTTGTCGAAATGTTTGAGGTAGAATTTGGTTGTCTCTAGCTTCTGTAAATGTTGCCAATAAGAGTGGAGCTAGCTGGGTGGAGAATTTCTTATAAAATTCTACGGGGTAACCATCAGGGCCAGATGATTTCCCGCTTTGTAGTGACTTTATAGCGTCTAGTAATTCTGTTAGCGTTAGAGGTTTATCCAGTTCCTCAGCACTTAAAGCATCTATTTGTGGTATTTGTGAATTATCCAGAAATGCATTAGATTGTGTGTTGTCTTCTTTGGACTCAGTGGAATATAAAGACTTATAGTAATCTCTAAATGTGTGCATTATATTATTATGGTCGATGATTTCTTCTCCATTCTTGTTGGTGATTACTGGTATTGCATTGTGAACTTCTTGTTTATGAATTTGTTGAGCTAAAAGCTTATTAGCTTTTTCTCTGTGTTCATAGTAATGCTGTCTCGACTTATAAATAAGTTGTTCAGTTTCTTTAGTTGTTAAGATGTTAAGTTCTGTATGTAGGGCCTGCCTTTTCCTGTGGAGATCTTCATTTGGACGCCTGGCTTGTTCTTCATTTATTCTAGTAATTTCATTTCTTAGCTCTGACACTTTCTTGGTTTCTAATTTATTTCTGTGGGAGAGATATGAAATAATCTGTCCTCTTAAGAAGGCCTTTAGAGTTTCCCAGAGTGTTCCTGCAGAGACCTCTGTGGACGTGTTTGTCTCTAGGAAGAAGCTGATTTGTTTAGATATAAATTCTGTGCAGTTCTCGTCTGCCAATAAAAGAGGGTTAAGACGCCATCTGCGAGGTGAGTATGAGGGGCTTATTGATTTTAGCTCCAAGACTAGAGGGGCATGGTCAGAGATAACAATTGTGTCATATTTGCATGATTTAATTGTAGGCAGGAAATTATTATCTATAAAAAAATAATCAATTCTTGAGTAGCTATAATGCACTGGTGAGTAGAACGAATATGTTCTTGAGTTTGGGTTAAGAAACCTCCAGGGGTCTGATAAGTTGTGATCATTCAAGAACTGTGTAATTATCTTTGCAGTATTAGATGTCGTCCCCCCTGTCACAGGAGTCCTATCTAAGAGTGGATTTAAAACACAATTAAAGTCACCAGCCATTATAATTTTATGAGTGTTCACATTGGGAATGGATGCAAATAGATTTTGCATGAATTCCTTATCATCAACATTGGCTGCATAAACATTTATCAAAATCATTTTATTGTTATATAAGTTGCCCATGACCATCACATATCTCCCTTCAGGGTCCGACACTACATCTGATGCTACAAATGGAACTGTTCTATGTATGAGAATTCCCACCCCTCTAGTTTTCTTTATAAAGCTAGAATGGAACATTTGGCCAGTCCAGTCTTTTTGTAATCTTAACTGATCCTTGGTTAGTAAGTGGTTCTGCTGTAGAAATACTACTTTAGCGTTTAAGCCTGTTAGGTGAGAGCATACTTTCTTTCTCAAATCGCATTTTGACTTGTCCACTGGACATTATACGGGGCTATTCCCCAAAACGTTGTGACAGGTTGGAGTCAATTATTTGTTCTCTTACATTGCCATAGCTGGCAGGATCAATTGTTCCAGTATGAGGAACAACACCGGAATACCGTCTTGAGCACCATCATGACCGAGCTCCAGACGGTTAAAGTTCAACTGGGAGAGATGAGGACCAAGTTAGCGCACAGGCAGCAGGCATGCTAAGATCTGAGACTGCTCGGTCTCTACACCCCAGTTAACTTACCTTACAGAGGGGGATGACACTGAGTCATATTTTTTGATTTTCAAATGCACTGCAAAGCGCAATGCGTGGGCTTACATTCTAGTGCCGTACTTGAAAGGGAAGACGCAGTGGACTTATTATGACCTGACTGAAGAGCAGGCTGCCGATTATGCCACCCTGAAATCAGAGGTTTATAAACTCTTCGGTGTGTGTGCGGCTTAGCAGGCGAGGGATTAGCAAGAGTGGCAATTTGTCCCAGAGAGGCCAATACGAACTCAGGCCTTTGAAGTTTGGGAAAAACTAGGGCGCTGGCTACAGCCAGATGTCAACTCCGCCCAACAAGTAGTCGAACAGCTAGTCTATGAGACATTTGTGACCTCCCTCCCGGAGAATTTCGCCCAGCATGTCTGCAAGCAGGTATATTCCAGCACGGATGCCGTGATCAAGGTGTTGGACCGTCATTGGGAAGTCTTCAAATTGGAAGGGCCAGAAAGGTTCACTCACCAACCCAGAGCCCCTGAGCCTTCCCGACAAAACACGGAGTCTCTAACTAAAAAGAAAGAGAAATCATTCATTCCTCCCCACTGTTTTAAGTGCGGGGGGACTGGACATACGTTCCCAGCCTGCACGATGGTGGAGTCTATGAATTGTTCTCACGGTAAGGGAGAGAGGTACTGTGCCTTGATTAAATCTTTATCTCTACCTTACACAGGAGTAGGTTTAATAAATGGGTATCGAGTAACAGCTGTGTTTGACTTGGAGAGAAACATCTCCATTGTTGTTCACTGATATATTCTACCATGACAGTGGCTTAAAATTAAGACCAGTCTGTGATGTATACACAGGGACACCCGTTTTTACAGATCCGCTACCTGTGTGATAATGGTGAATGGTGCTATGACTCGCCTGGTCGTGGCTGTCTTACCTGAACCACCATTTCCCATAATACTGGAGCGGGACTGGTCTGATAGTATAAGCGGTAAGCACACTACTCCTGTACAGAAAGTGGTTTGTTAATGGACAGAGATAGTTCTGAGCTGGCTACCTTCACGCCGTGCATGACGGCTACTAGGACCCATGCGTCGACACTGTGATGGAGTAGAAAGAGCCACGGACAACCCGGAAGTTGTTACAACATCCGGCTCTTCCCTGAGTCCCAAAACTCCACCCATTGAAGTCGGCTGGGATCCCATCCAGGAGTTAAACTCCCAGTTCAGGTTAATGCCATCCTCCTTTAAACGGGAGCAATGGAATGATGATTCCTCAAGAAATGCAAGAAATCCAGTAGTTTCAGTTAATGGACTAACGTCCCAAGCTCCCAATCCACGAATGCCCTACTTCTTCATTGAAAATGGTCTCTTGTATCGAGTGGCTGACCATTAAGGGGAGATGAGGTCATTGTTAATAATAATAATAATTCTTTGCATCTATATAGTGCTTTTCTCACTACTCAAAGTGCTCAGCAATTGCAGGTTAAGGGCCTTGCTCAAGGGCCCAACAGAATTGAGTCTCTTTTGGCGTTTACAGGATTTGAACCAGCAACCTTCCGCTTGCCAGTGCCAATCCCTAGCCTCAGAGCCACCACTCCACCCTGATTCTGCGAACCCTTTGGCAGCAGGCCTGTGAGTTAGCACATGCCCACCTGCTAGGCGCCTGCTTGGGAGCCGAAAAAACCTTAGAGCTCCGTTATTACTGGCCAGGGATAAATGAGGAGGTCTGAAGCTTCTGCACTTTGTGCCCCGAATGTCAGTTGCATCAGATTCCCAGAAGGGACCGTGCTCCTGTTATTCCTTTACCCCCAATGGATATTCCATTTGAACGAATCTGCATTGATCTCGTAGGTCCGTTAGAACCCTCCGCACGTGAGTATATATTGGTTATTGTAAACTATCTCACCCAATTTCCAGAAGCTTTTCCCTTGCGCTCAGTGACTATTAAGAATATCGCATGGGAATTAATAGAGCTATTCACCCGTGTAGGGATCCCCAAAGAGGTTTTAACTGACCAAGGGACTCCCTTCATTTCAGAGACATACTGGGAGGTGGCCAAGTTACTGAAGATTAAGCATCTGAAGACATCGGTCTACCATCCCCAAACTGATGGGCAGGTGGAACGATTCAATCAAACTCTTAAACAGATGCTACGCAAGGTAGTTAACGAAGATGGGAGAAACTGGGATCAGTTGCTCCCTCTAGTAGTTTTCAATTATCGGGAAGTCCTGCAGACCTCTACAGGGTTTTCTCCCTTTGAGTCGTTATACGGAAGACAACCACGGGGTGTTCTGGATATGTTAAAAGAGTGATGGGAAGAAGAGGACCTTCCATCCACTAACATTTTAGAGTATATCACTACTCAAGCAGCTCATTACGTTATTATAATAGGAATATAACCCTCCGGGAATTCCAGCTGGGGGATCAAGTCATGGTGCTCATTCCATCCTCCCATTCCAAATTGTTTTCTCATTGGCAAGGCCCTTATGAGGTTAAGGAACGAAAAGGGCTCTTCGACTATTTGGTGAAACAACCAAATCGTAGACAGAGTGAGTGTGTTTATCACATAAATCTGCTGAAACCGTGGAAGGATAGGGAGTCAGATCCCTCCTCCGGACAGCCATGCTCTCGTTTCACCGAACATCAAACTCTTAACTTTGGATCTGATCTAACCTGGAAACAAAGGCAGGAGCTGGAGTCAGCAATCCTGTCCATCTCGGGGATAGTTAATGAGCAACCCAGACGCATTGCCCTGATTGAACATGACATCGTCACTGACCTAGCAGTGGTTGTCCGAGAAAGTCCCTATAGGCTTCCCGAGGCGAAAAATGCAGAAGTGGAGTTGGAAATCAGACATATGTTGGAAATGGGTGTGACTGAACCTATCTACAGCCTGTTGTCCAGTCCTGTTGTTCTGATTCGTAAACCTGATGGGTCTTGGAGGTTCTGCAACGACTTCCAACAACTCAATCAGGTCTCCAAGTTTGACGCTTATCCGATGCCTCGAGTGGATGATCTGCTAGAGAGACTCGGTAATGCCTAATATTTACTAATCTTGACATGACAAAAGGGTACTGGAAAATTCCCTTAACGCCCTCTGCCAGAGAAAAATCCGCCTTTAGTACACCTAGTGAATGCTGGCAGTATACGGTTCTTCCATTTGGCTTGCACAGGGCAGCAGCGACCTTCCAACGTCTGGTGGACACATTGTTACGACCCCACAATGCTTGTAGTGCCGCCTACCTAAATGATGTAGTCAACTATTCTGACACCTGGGAGGAACATATACTGCGGGTTCAGGTTGTACTCTCGACACTAGCACAAGCCGGGCTGCGTTTCAATCCAAAGAAATGCTTCTTTGGACTGAAAGAAGCCAAATATTTTGGCTATCTGGTTGGAAGGGGATCAGTCAGACCACAGTGTTCCAAAGTGGAAGCCATTCTCAAATGGCCCAGTCCGATAACTAAGAGGCAAGTACAGGCATTTTTGGGTTTAGCGGGCTATTACCTCTGTTTTGTGCTGCGATTCTCTGAAATGGCTGCGCCCTTAACAAACTAGACGAAGAAAAGAGCACCGTTAAAAATGGTTTGGGATGAACATACTGAAGCTGCATTTAATGACTTAAAAAAGGCCCTGATGTCAGAACCTGTTTAAAGAACACCTAACTTTGCTTTTTGTTTTATTCTCCAGACCGATGCATCAGACACAGGACCATGTTGAGCCAATGCATCAATGGTGCTGAACACCCCATGATGTATCTAAGCCAGAAACTGCTGGACTGGGAGACTAGATATACAGCGGCGGAATGTGAGGCCTTGGCGATCAAATGCGGCGTGACTCACTTGAGGTACTACCAGTTAGGACAATAGTTTACCCTGATCACAGATCATGCTGCCTTACAGTGGATATCTGTGCATCGGGAGTCTAACCCTCGTGTCACCCGGTGGTTTTTAGACCTTCAACCATATAGATTCATCATCATTTATCATAAAGGCTCTTTACAGGCCAATGCTGATGCTCTCTCTCATGTCCACGACCTCTCGGTGCAGACCGCCTGATCTGATTGGTCTGGGTGTGATCATGTCACACACACGCGTTTAGGATGCAGCCAGCAAACTCTAAGATAAGTAAAGTCTTGTGAGAGACAAAGAAGACAAATAACTGCACTTATCTCCGTTCCAGAATCCAAAAATGGCTGCTCCACCTATCCACGTCCATCCCCGCATTGATGACGTCACTTCCGGTCCCACCATGATGACATCATGTCCCTTTATCTCATTTCCTGTAGCCATTTTTTGTTTGTATAAATACCCCTCTGTACCTGAACCTGGTGTCGAATGTTAATGTTGAACCTTATTTCAAATCGCATTTTGACCTGTCCACTGGACATTATACGGGGCTATTCCCCAAAATTTTGTGATGATAGGAGTCAATTATTTGTTCTCTTGCAATACCAACAGATTCAACAATTAATAGGGCTTTGGAACTACTTCCAGCAGTGGATTTTAAACTTTGCTGAAATCACACAACTTCTGTAGATAGATAGATAGATAGATAGATAGATAGATAGATAGATAGATAGATAGATAGATAGATAGATAGATAGATACTTTATTAATCCCAGGGGGAAATTCACATATTTCAGCAGCAAAAAATATTAAATTAAAGAGTAATAAAAAAAAATGCAGGTAAAAAACAGACAATAACTTGAATAATGTTCAACGTTTACCCCCTCTGGTGGAATTGAAGAGTCGCATAGTTTGGGGGAGGAATGATCTTCTCAGTCTGTCAGTGGAGCAGGACAGTGACAGCAGTCTGTCGCTGAAACTGCTCCTCTGTCTGGAGATGACACTGTTTAATGGATGTAGTGGATTCTCCATAATTGATAGGAGCCTGCTGAGTGCCCGTTGCTCTGCTACGGATGTCAAACCGTCCAGCTCTATGCCAACAATATAGCCTGCCTTCCTCACCAGTTTGTCCAGGCGTGAGGCATCCTTCTTCTTAATGCTGCCTCCCCAGCACACCACTGCGTAGAAGAGGGCACTCGCCACAACCATCTGATAGAACATCTGCAGCATCTTACTGCAGATGTTGAAGGATGCCAGTCTTCTAAGGAAGTACAGGCGGCTCTGTCCTTTCTTGCACAGAGAATCAGTATTGGCAGTCCAGTCCAATTTATCATCCAGCTGCACTCCCAGGTATTTATAGGTCTGCACCCTCTGCACACAGTCACCTCTGATGATCACGGGGTCCATGAGGGGCCTGGGTCTCCTAAAATCCACCACCAGTTCCTTGGTTTTGCTGGTGTTCAGTTGTAGGTGGTTTAAGTCGCACCATTTAACAAAGTCCTTGATGAGGTTTCTATACTCCTCCTCCTGCCCACTCCTGATGCAGCCCACGATAGCAGTGTCGTCAGCAAACTTTTGCACGTGGCAGGACTCCGAGTTATATTGGAAGTCTGATGTATATAGGCTGAACAGGACCGGAGAAAGTACAGTCCCCTGTGGCGCTCCTGTGTTGCTGACCACAATGTCAGATCTGCAATTCCCGAGACGCACATACTGAGGTCTGTTTGTAAGATAGTCCACGATCCATGCCACTAGGTATGAATCTACTCCCATCTCTGTCATCTTGTCCCTAAGGAGCAGAGGTTGGATGGTGTTAAAGGCGCTAGAGAAGTCTAGAAACATAATTCTTACAGCGCCATTGCCTCTGTCCAAGTGGGAGAGGGATCGATGTAGCATATAGATGATGGCATCTTCCGCTCCCACCTTCTCCTGGTATGCGAACTGCAGAGGGTCGAGGGCATGTTGGACCTGTGGCCTCAGGTGGTGAAACAGCAGCCGCTCCATGGTCTTCATCACATGTGATGTTAGAGCGACAGGCCGGAAGGCATTCAGCTCACCAGGATGTGATACCTTTGAGACTGGGGTGATGCAAGATGTTTTCCAAAGCCTCGGGACTTTCCCCTGTTCCAGGCTCAGGTTGAAGATGCGCTGTAGAGGACCCCCCAGCTCTGATGCACAGACCTTCAGCAGTCGTGGCGATACTCCATCTGGACCTGCTGCTTTGCTGGCACGAAGTTTCCTCAGCTGTCTGCTCACTTGCGCTGCTGTAATTGTGGGTGGGGATGTCTCTCCTATGTTGGTATCAGCAGAAGGATGTGTACAGAGTGCAGTACTCCGAGGTGAGAGTGGGTTAGGGTGGTCAAACCTGTTAAAGAAGATGTTCATTTGGTTTGCTCTCTTCACGTCTCTCTCGATGGTGGTACCCCGCTTTGAGCTGCAGCCAGTGATGATCTTCATCCCATCCCACACTTCCTTCATGCTGTTGTTCTGCAACTTCTGCTCCAGCTTTCTCCTGTACTGCTCTTTCGCCGCCCTGAGCTGGACTCGGAGTTCCTTCTGCACGCGCTTGAGCTCATGCTGATCACCTTCTTTAAAGGCCCTTTTCTTTTGGTTCAAAAGGCCCTTGATGTCACTTGTAATCCATGGCTTGTTGTTAGCATAGCAGCGTACAGTTCTTACTGGAACTACAATGTCCATACAGAAGTTGATGTAGTCAGTAGTGCAGTCAACAACCTCCTCAATGTTCTCACTATGTGATCCCTGCAGGATATCCCAGTCTGTAGTTCCAAAACATTCTCTCAGAGTATTCTCAGCCTCCGGGGTCCACTTCCTGAATGATCGTGTGGTTGTAGGTAGGACTCTCACTTTTGGTTTGTAGTGAGGCTGAAGCAGAACCAGGTTATGATCTGCTTTCCCAAGCGCAGGCAGCGGGGTGGCACTGTATGCGTCTTTAACGTTTGCATACAGTAAATCAATAGTCTTATTTCCCCGGGTGTTGCAGTCCACATACTGGGAGAATGCAGGTAATGTTTTGTCCAGCGTCACATGGTTAAAGTCTCCAGCGATTAGCACAAGTGCCTCGGGGTGCTGCGTTTGTAACTTAGCAACAGCAGAATGGATGATGTCACTCGCTATCTCCACGTCCGCCCGAGGAGGAATATACACGATGACAACAATGACGTGTCCAAACTCTCTGGGCAAGTAATAGGATCGCAGACTTACGGCCAACAGTTCGATGTCCCTGCAGCAAGTGGAGATTTTGACTTTAACATGTCCAGAGTTACACCACCGTGTATTAACATAGACAGCGAGTCCTCCTCCTTTGTGCTTCCCACAGGTACTTGCGTCTCTGTCCGCTCTAACTGTGCTAAACCCGGGTAGCTCCACATTAGCATCTGGGATGGTGTTAGTTAGCCACGTTTCGCAGAAACACAACAAACTGCATTCTCTGAAGGTTCTGACATTTTTCACCAGCGCAGCCAGTTCGTCGATCTTATTTGAGATTGAGTTCACATTCCCCAGAATAACAGAAGGCACCGAAGGCTTAAAACGCCACTTTCTCGCAAGCCACTTCATTTTTAGCTTAGTGCCGGCTCTGCTGCCACGATACCGCCTTCTTACCTCGTCAGGTAAATAGGGAACCACACCGGCACTGGCATTTGTTCTCAGCGCTCGAAGTTGAGTACTTGAATAGGCGAGTCTCGGCGTGTAAAAATCCATGCCCACGTTGTAAAAGTAAGTGTGTCCAGGGAACAAATCCACATAAAATAAAGTGGTAGGAGTGATCAATAAATAAAAATAGAAAAATAAAAGTAGAAAAATACACATACACATATAGTCCTACACGGAGCTGCTGAAAAGGCTGCCACTCTCGGCGGCGCCGGATGTTATATATGTTATATATATTCTGTATGACTTGTGCAAACCTTACCTTTTTAATTCTGTACAGTGGAATGATTAAGCTATGTAATCAATCACTATACCCAGATGATTTTCTTGTTTTCCACTTAGAAAATGGTTTCAGTTTCAGCTCTGACACAAAGCATAATGGGATTTATAGGCATATTGCCTATTTTTCCAAAAAGTTGGACCTGGCAGGTAATGTTTTGCAACCCTGTCTAAAAGCAGTAGTTGTACCTCATTTAGCTGTTACTGCAGCCAAACCTATCTTGCCTGTACTCTTTTGGTACCATGTGACATTGCATCTATCCTGGCAAACAGAGCCACTTGACACTTGGCAACTTTCAGATTGTCAAATTATAAAATTTTACTGTTAGATCTAATCTAACATTTAAAAAAATGTGGAGTACTAAACCCTGCCACCTTATTACACACATGTTGAGATTGATTGGAACATGAATGTGAGCTATTGAATAACTTCTTCATTTATCCCTGACAAGATTTGGCTTCTACTCCATTCCTAACTCAGAAATGACATTGTGCATAGATGGATCTTGTTGTCATCCGTCCACTGGACAGAGAGTCACAGGATATGTTATTTGTTCAGACCATGAAATTTTAGAATCAGGAATACTTCTACCTCCATGTTCAGCATAAGGTGCTGAGCTTATCGCTCTCACCTGAGCTTGCTGCCGGGCCACAAGCAAAACTGTAAATATTTATATAGACAGTATATATGCCTTTGGCATAGTGCATGATTTTGGTGTACTGTGCAGTAAAATTGGATTTCTCACTCCTTTAGGAGGAAAAATTAAACTTCCCTCCTTAGTCAATTGACTGCTTGATGTTTCACAGCAGCCTGCTCAAGTCTCTGTCATTAAATGTGAGGCACATAAAGTATGCCCTACTCAGACCTGGGGCCTCATGTATAAATGACGCGTATGCACAAAAATGTTACGTATGCCTGTTTCCTCACACACTTTGAGATGTATAAAAACTAAACTTGGTGTAAAGCCACACGAATTTTCATGGTAGCCCTCTTCCATGTGTATGCACGTTTCTGCTGGCGGTACCCAGCATCAAAGCAGTACTATTATTTCTGTGTCATTTACCTTTCTTTTTCATATTTGCATCAATGACGTGGGGATTTATCAAATACAAGTTCAAAAATAAGTTCATGGAAGATTTGCATATTGAATCTCATTGTACCATACAATAACAATAAAGGAATTCAATTTAATTCAATAGATGACAGTGCGTCCATTTAGATTTCCAACAGCTATCCTCTTGGAGCTCTGTGCTGTTAGAATACTAGTATGCATAGTTGATATCATTTTTAAGATGAAATGCATTAAAGTATTACATTGTACAGATACATTTTTAACTTCATTTAAATAATGTATACTGTTAATAATTAAACGTGTGGGCATGGTGGCACAGCGGTAGTGATAAGCTGGCTCCCCATCCAGAGAGTGGTTCTGCCTCACGCTGTATGCTTGCAGCGACTGACGCAACCCCGGATGGATAGATGGATGGAATAATTAAACATGAATTACAAAGATTTTTCAATGTTCCTTAAAAGTTTTGAAGAATCAGCATTCTAGGCTTACAGCTGGTTTGACATTTTTTGCAGAGCTTATTGTGTGGCAATTGGTTACATGGAGAAATAACAAGGAAGAACAGGAATTGGCTGTTGGTATGTTTGAAAGAGAGAATACTGCTGCAATAAATGATTTCATCTAGGGATGTGCACATCCCAGCAAGCATCTTGCAGGAGGCAGAAACAATCCCTGGACTTGAGTAAGAACAATCCCTGGATGGGGCGCCAGCTCATCGCTACCACTGCACCACCGTGCCCCTATGCTTAACACATGCTTTAATGCATTTCATCATGCAAATGATATCAAATATACATTTTAGTGTTTAAATTGTTCAGAGAGCTGTAATATCATGAATGTAATGTATTCTGTGTGGAGATTAGTGCATGCACGCTCTTGTCGGCATAAGAGAAAGCCCGTTTAAGAAGCACATAGTGATTCACAAACATAGAACATATAGAATATGAAGCATTTAATTTGCTACTTTAGTTACAATGGGATCTGAGAAACTCTAGTAAATTAAACATTGATTTTAAGATGAAGTTAACGATGTTCTACTTTAATGACAAAATAAAATACAAGATTAAAGTGGAAATTTCAAGATTAAAGTTGACATTTCTACTTTTTTTCTTCTCTGTGTCCCTATTCTTTTCTTTTGTTTGTATCCTAATATGCTTCCATATGACACTCAGAATATGACTTGCCTTTTCACTGCGATTTTGTTATCTGACCACTTCTTTTTTTATTTTGGCACTGTGCGTCTTTCTGAACTGTATCACTCAATCAACTTCCTATTGTTGTTTATACCACTGCTTAAGCCAACAAATAGTATGTTTTTCATTACCTCCACTTCGAAATTGCTGAAACTCTTTTTTTCACGTACTTTTGCCATTGTCTTTTAACCAAACACTGAACGGAAGGTGATATTTATATTGACTTGCATGCTAAAATATGTGAAATGCTGGGAGGAGATGGGGCGAGGCTGTAGGCACTTGCACATGCATTAAATTTCATGTTCGATTTGTAAAGGGGAAGTGCGTGGAACTTGGCGTTCTCACAGATTTATGCATCTGGATATTTTTGTGTGTACATACATTTCCACTTTTGTCCGTACGCCCTGCAAGCTCCATAAATAGACACATAGTGTTATTGGCTACTGAACAGGTACAGCTACTGTGATGGACGGCCGGCAACTCATCCCAGCCGACACATCCAGGCCGCTAGATGGCGTCTCCCTTGCAGAATAGAAGTACCCAGGATTCCCGCAGGGCACCATGGAGCCAATTCCAGTCAGCACATGGCGCAAAGCAGGAACAAATCCTGGGCAGGGACACACACACACACACACACCAAGCACACACTAGGGACAATTTAGGATCGCCAATGCCCCTAGGGTTACACAATAATTTTTAGTTATGGGATTAACTTTATGGACAAACAACATTCTGCCCTGTGATTTTTTCTCTTAAAATCTACCCTGGTTACAGTTTGGAATCTGATTGCTCTATAGGAAACCTAGATATCAGGAAAATAGATTACCAATGTAGTTTTATGTGGTATATATCCAGGGCAGAAATAATTTGTGCTGCAAATATTTCAATATCACCCTGCTATATAGATGTCAATCTCACTTTGTGTTAATGAATACACATGTCTGAATCTATTCCCCTTGTTTCTATGGTTATGAAGGTGAATTGGTAATACAAAGTTGCCTTTGGAGACAAATGGTTACACATAAAAAGAAGCATGCCACCAGGGATCCCTTCATTTAATGCTAGCATTGAACGACTTCCACCAGTAGTCTCTTCATTTAATGCTAGTACAGTATTTTAAGCCATTGAGAATTGTGTATACCAGCCCAACTAAAGCATTATTGGTAGTTAAGCTTAACATTACATGGTAAAGGTTTTAACATTAATGGGACTGTGAAGGACCTACCATGTTATGGCTTATTTCAGATACCTTCTGAAAATAATCAAAACAATTAAACAAAGCTAATTGGTATTGATAGTTTTTTTAGAAATTGGGGACCATGGCACTGGAGTGTTTAACTCCATTAGCATAAAAGAGATATGTAACAAATTAACAACTATCGGTGACGATAGCAATCGGATGATCAGAATTATGTCTTCTTGGGAAAAAATGTTAATAAAACCCTCCAACAAACCTTCCAGAGCAGTACGGAAAATACTGTGGCATTGCAAAACTTTGTTACAGCATCTGAGCAAGGTAGTAATTTTAGTCCGAGATGGAGTGTCTGATGCAGCTCGTGGCTGTGAGTGCACAGTATGTAAATTGGAAAGCCCAGATGCAAACCAATGATCCCAGCTGGTGGCAAAACATTTTTAACATTAGTAAAGAAACTTGAGTATGACCCTTGTAATTCAAATGTGACCCTAAAATGGGCCTGTGTCTTGAATCAATGAGAATAATTATGTTTGACATGTTCTGAATGGAGAACTGACACCAACTGTCCAGCACAGATAATTTCCATCTTTAGCAGAAACCAATGGTGGAAGCATAAGAACCATGTCTAGATAAATCAAGTGGGCAAATTTGTGGAAGTGAATATGTGTGATAAATGAGAGAAAGGTTTTGTTTGGATGAGAAATCCTAACTCTTAGATAGATAGATAGATAGATAGATAGATAGATAGATAGATAGATAGATAGATAGATAGATAGATAGATAGATACTTTATTAATCCCAGGGGGAAATTCACATATCTTGTCATTCTTGTACAAATTTTTAGGACTTTACAAATAAGAAGCTTCTCTTTAGAGATAGATGTATGTGTAACTTGTAACTTAAATTTTTTTGGGACATTTAGATTATATCAAATAGGTAGGTATGACATTAGGGTATCCCTTTTTTTCTGTGTACTGATTGGTATAAATTGAAATAATTTAAATTTTACATGAATTTACTGTATTGTAAATTTCTGTTTTGTCATTTTAGTTAGTTGGCAGAGGTTATCTGATGCATTAAGCCAATTCTGTCACGCTTGTCAAAGTAATGACATCAATTATGGGATTAATTTGTAGTGGTGACTAATGGATTTTCTTTGTTTATGGAATATTTACCCCAACAGTTTCATGTTTGATGTTCTCCCTATACAATAAGTCAATTCTTTTTCAATTTGTAAGTTATTTAGATAATTTTAATTAATTATGGTGTGATAACTAATATTAAAAGCTAAATTGGGAACCTTTTTCAGGTGCTGTTCTGCTTTAATGGAGTATTACTGATTGTGATTTTTTGCTAGTACTGTACATTTTGTTTTTATGATTATTTATCTTTTGGTAATTTCACTTTACTGTTAATACAGTATGAGTTGGCCTTTAGTTTATTTAACTGAGTGGTGTGATTTTATTACTAAGGTGGAGAAAAATGGGATTGTAATTACTGCAATAAATATTTGTTGGATGGTTATTGGAGTTTTAATTCTTTCTGGAAGTTCTTTTGTTATTAAAAAAGAAACAAAAAAAAAAACATACACACATGCAAACGCAAAATTAGTACAGACCTTTCTACACCTATTAGAGCAGTTTTTTGAGCATCTAGTGGTCAGGCCGTATTACTACAGTCCTCTGTAGAGTGTCCTATCTTTGTTTAGAAAAGAATGTTTGGACTGGAGCACAAGGAAATGTTTATGTTGCACAACTCAACAGTGCCTGCATTGTCTGCATTACGCAGAACACAATTTGTGTGCTGTTACATTTACTAGTGTAGGCAGTGTGCCAGGCATCTTGTGCGATGTGCTGCCTCCTTGCTACCTGTGCACTGCATGTGACAGTGAAGCAGACCTGCTTCAACTTCAGCAGTTAGCCACTGCCAGGACCAGGAGTCAGGACTCGCCCCCTGGTCTTCCATCCATCCATCCATTTTCCAACCTGCTGAATCCGAACACAGGGTCACGGGGGTCTGCTGGAGCCAATCCCAGCCAACACAGGGCACAAGGCAGGAACCAATCCCAGGCAGGGTGCCAACCCACCGCAGGACACACACAAACACACCCACACACCAAGCACACACTAGGGCCAATTTAGAATCACCAGTCCACCTAACCTGCATGTCTTTGGACTGTGGGAGGAAACCGGAGCTCCCGGAGGAAACCCACACAGACATGGGGAGAACATGCAAACTCCACACAGGGAGGACCCGGGAAGCGAACCCAGGTCCCCAGATCTCTCAACTGCAAGGCAGCCGCGCTACCCACTGCGCCACCATGCCGCCCCCCCTGGTTTTCCCAAATGAACTGCAACCTGCCAGACGGACACACAGCTGGGTCCCAGTCCCCTCCTCCTCTTCAAGCACAGTGCTACAGGGTGAGTGATGGCCAGCCTGGGTGCAGTCCAGACTCGAGTGAGTGACTAAGTCCTGTCAATGCCGCAGCCTGCTTGTCTTGTTCCTCAGGATGGGAGGTAATAAGGTGAGAGAGTGAGGCTGAGGAGATGAGGTCTTGGAGACAGGAGCACTGGCACTGGGGCAGGGACACTATGGCCACTACACCACCAGGGATTTTTAAACAATACACTTCATGGGGACATTATGCAGGGACATATTTAGCACTATAAGTTGTTTACATACAAAGTGGTTCTACTTTGTTATTTTATTGTTCTATATACATTTTATATGTTTTGGTACATGGAACATTTACATTCAAAAGTGTTCTATGGGGTGGGAGGGGAGACAGATTTTCTTGGCTGCAGCACCAAATAGGTCAGAAACGGCCCTGACACCTGTCAATGGCAAATCAATGGATGTCATTTTCACATAACTTGAATTGGAATAGTCTGTGTATAATAGCTTTTGAGCCACCACTAACCTATTTGTGCTCAATTTTTACCTACAGATGCATCTACACAAAATGAGTAAAAATCCAGCAGGTGGGCCAATGAAAGGTTGAAGTGACGTATATTGGCAAAAACCTGCATTTAAATCCAGGCTCAGGAATAATCTTTTAAATTGAGGAATTTAAGGTGAACACCATTAATACTTTCATTACTTTTAAACTTATTATGCTGTAGCATATGAATGGGATGTGTACTTTTCAGGCTTACATCCTGACAGAGAAAATTCAAAGTAAATTTCTTTTGTAGAAAATGTGAACAGTACTAATAAATTTGATTTTAATGTGCCTTTAAAGCAATTCAAGAGCACATTGCAAGATGAAGGCCAAGATGGTATCAACACAGTATGTAATTAGTTTATGAAAATGTATACAACTTAATTCTATTTTTTTCGCATTTTATGCAGCAGAATATTACTGTCTAACGTGTTGTCCTTTTCTAATACATACTATATAGTATTAAGAACATACCTTGCCCTTATTAATAAAGAAAGGCAATCAATAATTCTACTTGTTATTAATGTTAATGTAAAAATGTGCATCTAAGCAACAAAATACATCACAAGTGGTTGTTGAGGCAACATTTTGACATTCTTTTTCCTTTTTTTAGAACCTTTGTTGTCCTTATAGTAGATAGATAGATAGATAGATAGATAGATAGATAGATAGATAGATAGATAGATAGATAGATAGATAGATAGATAGATAGATAGATACTTTATTAATCCCAGGGGGAAATTCACATATTTCAGCAGCAAAAATATTAAATTAAAGAGTAATAAAAAATGCAGATAAAAAAAACAGACAATAACTTGAATAATGTTCAACGTTTACCCCCTCTGGTGGAATTGAAGAGTCGCATAGTTTGGGGGAGGAATGATCTTCTCAGTCTGTCAGTGGAGCAGGACAGTGACAGCAGTCTGTCGCTGAAACTGCTCCTCTGTCTGGAGATGACACTGTTTAATGGATGTAGTGGATTCTCCATAATTGATAGAAGCCTGCTTAGTGCCCGTTGCTCTGCTACGGATGTCAGACCGTCCAGCTCTATGCCAACAATATAGCCTGCCTTCCTCACCAGTTTGTCCAGGCGTGAGGCATCCTTCTTCTTAATGCTGCCTCCCCAGCACACCACTGCGTAGAAGAGGGCACTCGCCACAACCATCTGATAGAACATCTGCAGCATCTTACTGCAGATGTTGAAGGATGCCAGTCTTCTAAGGAAGTACAGGCGGCTCTGTCCTTTCTTGCACAGAGAATCAGTATTGGCAGTCCAGTCTACTTTATTGTCCAGCTGCGCTCCTAGGTATTTATAGGTCTGCACCCTCTGCACACAGTCACCTCTGATGATCACGGGGTCCATGAGGGGCCTGGGTCTCCTAAAATCCACCACCAGTTCCTTGGTTTTGCTGGTGTTCAGTTGTAGGTGGTTTAAGTCGCACCATTTAACAAAGTCCTTGATGAGGTTTCTATACTCCTCCTCCTGCCCACTCCTGATGCAGCCTACGATAGCAGTGTCGTCAGCAAACTTTTGCACGTGGCAGGACTCCGAGTTATATTGGAAGTCCAATGTATATAGGCTGAACAGGACTGGAGAAAGTACAGTCCCCTGCGGCGCTCCTGTGTTGCTGACCACAATGTCAGATCTGCAATTCCCGAGACGCACATACTGAGGTCTGTTTGTAAGATAGTCCACGATCCATGCCACCAGGTATGAATCTACTCCCATCTCTGTCAGCTTGTCCCTAAGGAGCAGAGGTTGGATGGTGTTGAAGGCGCTAGAGAAGTCTAGAAACATAATTCTTACAGCACCACTGCCTCTGTCCAAGTGGGAGAGGGATCGATGTAGCATATAGATGATGGCATCTTCCGCTCCCACCTTCTCCTGGTATGCGAACTGCAGAGGGTCGAGGGCGTGTTGGACCTGTGGCCTCAGGTGGTGAAGCAGCAGCCGCTCCATGGTCTTCATCACATGTGATGTTAGAGCGACAGGCCGGAAGGCATTCAGCTCACCAGGATGTGATACCTTTGAGACTGGGGTGATGCAAGATGTTTTCCAAAGCCTCGGGACTTTCCCCTGTTCCAGGCTCAGGTTGAAGATGCGCTGTAGAGGACCCCCCAGCTCTGATGCACAGACCTTCAGCAGTCGTGGCGATACTCCATCTGGACCTGCTGCTTTGCTGGCACGAAGTTTCCTCAGCTGTCTGCTCACTTGCGCTGCTGTAATTGTGGGTGGGGATGTCTCTCCTATGTTGGTATCAGCAGAAGGATGTGTAGAGAGTGCAGTAATCCGAGGTGAGAGTGGGTTAGGGTGGTCAAACCTGTTAAAGAAGATGTTAATTTGGTTTGCTCTCTTCACGTCTCTCTCGATGGTGGCACCCTGCTTCGAGCTGCAGCCAGTGATGATCTTCATCCCATCCCACACTTCCTTCATGCTGTTGTTCTGCAACTTCTGCTCCAGCTTTCTCCTGTACTGCTCCTTCGCCGCCCTGAGCTGGACTCGGAGTTCCTTCTGCACGCGCTTGAGCTCATGCTGATCACCGTCTTTAAAGGCCTTTTTCTTCTGGTTCAAAAGGCCCTTGATGTCACTTGTAATCCATGGCTTGTTGTTAGCATAGCAGCGTACAGTTCTTACTGGAACTACAATGTCCATACAGAAGTTGATGTAGTCAGTAGTGCAGTCAACAACCTCCTCAATGTTCTCACTATGTGATCCCTGCAGGATATCCCAGTCTGTAGTTCCAAAACATTGTCTCAGAGTATTCTCAGCCTCCGGGGTAGTAATGGCTAATGAGCTAAAATATTACAACCAGAGGCTTCATAGGCTGATCAATGCATAACCTTTTTTGTCTTGTACATAACTGCAAATTATATCCACAAAAACATAACGAAAACTGACTTGAATAAATGTTAAATGCATAATTTTGTCTACTCAGCTTGTTTCAGAGACATAAACTAATTTATAAAGTTATGGCTTCACATGGAGTCTGCATGGTAAGATTATACTTTTATTGTTACCATCACTGTTACCATCACCACGTGTCTGCCTGCGGGGGTTGCCAACCGAGATCTTGAGTTGTTTCGTCATGTAGTGGGTGCGGCAACGCACTGTACCAGTGCAGCTCCCAAACTTGACTTGACTTGATCACTGTAACTTACTTACTAAACTGGCAGGTGAAATGGAAAGATACTCAGAAGAAGATTTTACTTTTATGTCCAAATTATTTCTTTTTCACTTCTACGAAAAATCTGTCTATGGTTCTCTATGTAACCCCCACCCTTTTCTTTCCTAGGATACAAAGCGGAAGGGGAAGTGGACAATGGCTGACTGTAAGATGCAGCGTGTTGTCAAAGAATTCTGGGCTCTTGAGAACCAGATCCAGCAACTCCTAGCCAGACAATTAAAACTGAGGGAAATGAAGGCTCACCTGCTAAAAGAGTCTTCCTCGGCTGCTGAGATTGTCACAAGTCACCTTCTTTCAACAACTTCAACCCATGCCCTGCTCCTCTGTAAGTTTTACCCCTGTGCCCATCCGAAGCTATGCAGGCGGAGGCTCAAGGCTAGATCACCTAGATGGCTCAGGTAAGCATCCAGAACCAATTCAACCCTCACTGCTCCCCCACTGTGCTGACAGTCTCTGGTGAAGTATTTGTTATTGGGGATTCGATTGTTCGTAACCTCAGTATTTTTTGCCCTAAAAAGAAACCTTTTGTTTCTTGTTTTCCCATTGCTTGTGTGTAAAATATTATGAGAAGAGCATCAACAGTCTTCAAGAAGCATAAGGACAGCGCTGTTGGTACCATCGTAATAAGGTTTAAGGTTTCTTTATTTAGTCATGTTTACACAAGAAAACATGAAATTTGCCTTCTCAGTTGCATCTAATAACAGACAGAATTAAATAAAACAAACAAACAGAAACAAGACAGGTTAAGGCAAGGCAGTTAGATAATGCATATTTACACCAAAAAAAAAGGTTACAGGATATATATCAAAACCTTAATCATTATCTCCGATATTTCTTATTGAAAAGTCATATGGCACAAGGAAGAAAGGAATTTTTGGAGCGATTTGTGTGGGTTTTCAAAGCGACTATCCTTCCTGATTTACTGAAGTTTAGTTCTACATGTAATGGAAGTCTGTCATCAGCTGAGATGATTTCCAGTTATTGATTTCCAATAACTTTAGCTGCATACTTTGTAATCTGCTGGAGCTTTTTTGAGTTTTGGTTTGTCAGACTATTAAACCAGGCAATGAAACTGAAAGTGATCACAGACTGGATCAGACAACATGAAGTCCTTGTCTACTTTAAATAGTTTGAGTTTATGTAGGAGAAATAAGCACTGGTTGCATTTAGAGAATATTTTTTTTGTATTAGTATTCCAGTTAAGATTGTTATATAGGTTAGTTCCTAAGTATTTATATTCAGTCACTATTTCTACCTCCTCTCCCAGAACTACAATGGGTGAACATACAGATTTCTGTCTCTTAAAATCAAATATAATTTCTTTGGTCTTTTTTACATACATGGTGAGAGAGTTTTTATTGCACCAGTTTGCCATACAGTCCACTTGATTTAGATTGTGGCTTTCATCCTCCCCAGATATACCTCCTATGAGCATGGTGTCATCAGCATACTTGATAATGGAGCAGTGGTCATTGTTCTGTCTCAGGTCACTTGTGTATAGAGTAAACAGTAATGGTGATAAGACACACCCCTGCAGACTTCCTGTGTTTGAATGAATGACTATTGAAAAAGTGCCCTGTACTGTTTGTGAACGATTTAAAAGAAAGTCCTGAATCCATAGTGTAATAAATGGATTTACATTCATACTGTTCAATTTCCGAATCAGTATATGAGGTTGTATGGTACTGAACGCAGAAGAAAAATAGTGCTGTGACATATAAACCAGGCTGATCAAGAAAGGTGTAGATTTGATGTAAGATAACAAGCAGAGCATCTTCCACACTTCTGTTTGCACAGTAAGCAAATTGATTGTTGTCTTGAAAAGACTTTGTCTCTGTCATTAAAATGTTTTCCACCAAATGTTCAAAGCATTTCATTGGAATAGAGGTAAGTGCCACTGGTCTGTACTCATTTAAACAGCTTGGGCTAGAAACCTTAGATACAGGGGTAATGATTGATTGTTTCCACAGATTAGGTACATCTGATTACATCTTGCCTGAAGAAGGGGCCTGAGTTGCCTCGAAAGCTTGCATATTGTAATCTTTTTAGTTAGCTAATAAAATGTGTTATTTTGCTTGGCTTTTCTCCACAGATTAGGTACAATACCACAGGCCAGAGACCAGTTAAAAAGCAAATGAAAAACTGGAGAGAGATGCTTAAAGCAAAACTTTAAGAGCCGACCTGATATGCCGTCTGGTCCCACTGCACTGTTTGTTTTAACCTGCCGCAAGCCTTTCTCCACTTCAGTTAAGCTGAACCCCATCACAGCAGAATTCCTGGTGTTTTTATAAAGCACCTCCTTTATTTCTATATTTTGGGTGCTGAAATCACTTGTTTCAAATCTGGCAAAAAAGTTATTCAGTTCATCTGCTAAAAGCTTGTGGTCTTTGTCAGCTGGAAAATTCACACTCTTTTTAGAGCCCAGTCCTGTAATTGTTTTTAGTCCCTTCCAGACCTGCTTTGGATTGTTATCATTAAACCACCTCTTGATCTTTTTCCCCATACAGTATATCTTTTTATTTAGTTTAATTAACCTATTAATCCTTTGCTGTAAAATTCACTTATCTTATTAATTATCTTATTTTCTTGATGTGCATGTTGCTTTTCCAATACTAATACTTCAATCTCTTTAGTGATCCATGTCTTACTATTTGGGTACACCTTGACAGTTTTTTTCCTTAATGATCATAGGCTCACAGAATTTCATATATTCACTGACAGTGTATGTGGCCTCATTCAGTGACTGTGAGGATATCAGCACATCTCAATTTGTACAGAATAAGCATTACTGCAGTTCCTCTACACTGTCCTTGCAACAGTTTTGTGTTATTTATATGGCTGGTTTTTCTTGTTTCAGCTTCTGTTTGTACTTCAGAAGTAGATGAATAGTGACGTGGTCAAACACACCCAGGGCTGCTCGGTGATGCGACATGTAGGCATCAGGAACGTTTCCATAGCACTTGTCCACAGTTTTGTCCTTTCTAGTATTAATATTCACATACTGATGGTAATTTGGTAATACTGACTCCAGATTGCATAAATTAAAATCACCCATCACAAGTTTGAAAGAACCAGGTGATTTGGTTTCTAGTTTATGAGCAGTTTCAAGAATCGTTTCAGCTGCAGCTCCCACATCAGCATGCCACAAATAATTGATTAAACTCCTGTGGCAGATAGTATGGGCGAAGTCCGATGGTGAGTAGTTCAATATTCGGCGTGCAGATGCACTCTTTTACAGTGATATTCCTGCACCACCTTTTGTTAATGTAAAGGCACAACCCACCACCCATCTGCTTACCAGAAGCTGGATTTCTGTGTTGCTGTAGACAAACCCATCTACTTCAATTGCTGTATCCGAGTCTGTATTCTTAAACCAGGTCTCCGTAAAGCCCATCAGACAGCTTTCACGGTACTCGTGGAGGTATCACGCAGATGCTTTCAGCTCGTCCAGTTTATTTCGCAGGGACTGTGCGTTGCTCATGATGATAGTTGGCAAAGGTGTTTTAAAACTTCTCCGTCTCAGACGTACTCGTAGTCCACCTCTTTTTCCTCTCTTTCTGGGTTTCAAAGATTTTAATACGTCCGGTATATTGGTAGTACACGGGGAGTAACTGGTAGCTGGTCTCATTGATAGCAGTGTATCCCAGCTGTAAATGAACAGTGCCGGCCACACACCTGGGATTTCCAGCACAGATAGTGCATTAGTGTCCCGTTGGATTCCAAAGGTGATAACGATCAAAAGTAAGAAACTTTCGCAAATGTTATAAAACGTTTTATAGAAATAACTACTTGCAAACTAGTAAAAGAAAACAAAAAGAAACAATTTTACACGATTTAAGAACAAAAAGCAGGTATAAAACATGGAGAGATGCATTGAGAGGTCTGCTACAGTGCAGCGATTGGAAGGAATACATGCCAGAGTTAACAACACACAATATTGACAGTCTGTGTTTTCTTAAAGTGGATTTATCAGTGCTCATTCAAGCCTCCTCTCCCTCTACCTATAAGGTCTGATGAATACTATAGTCATCTGCTGGTATTAAACAACAGGCTGAGAGTCTTCTGCAAGGGACAAAACATTGGGTTCAAGAATAACTGGAATTTCTTCTGGGAGAGACCATGTTTCTTCAAGTGAGATGGTCTGCATCCAAACAGATTCAGCGTCAGGGTTTTCTCTGAAAACATCTCAAAGATAATCTGTCTTTGCTGACTACATTGTTCTAATCCTAATGCTTTCAATAATGCCTTGCTAGGATATGATAATTCTGTATTGAGCTCATCTTTAAATGTACACCATATTAACACTTATCATGAAATAAATAGTCAAAAATAGACCATAAAGTATTGGGGAAGCTTCCCTGTATAATCTCCTGCTGTGTAGAAGTTAAAAAAAAGACTGATACTGGGCCAGTTTCTAAAAAAATACAGTTGACAATGAGAAATATGGCAACGGTTGAGAAAAGATTGAGATTAGACTTCTGGAGGTCTGTGGGAAGAAGAGAAAAGGCATTAACACTTGTTTCTAGCTCCCCAAATGTGTTCTAGCTGTTCTTTGGACCCTTTGGCTGCCCTCTAAACGTGTGTGTGTGACACACTATAATGAGGAACCATCCATCCATCCATCCATTATCCAACCCGCTATATCCAAACTACAGGGTCACGGGGGTCTGCTGCAGCCAATCCCAGCCAACACAAGGTGCAAGGCAGGAAACAAACCCCGGGCAGGGCGCCAGCCCACCGCAGGGCGCTCACACACACTCTCACACACACACACACACACACACACACACACACACACACCCACACACCAAGCACGCACTAGGAACAATTTAGAATTACCAATGCACCTAACCTGCATGTCTTTGAACTGTGGGAGGAAGCCGGAGTACCCACAGGAAACCCATGCAGACACGGGGAGAACATGCAAACTCCATGCAGGGAGGACCCGGGAAGCGAACGCAGGTCTCCTAACTGCAAGGCAGCAGCGCCACCGTGCTGCCATGACCTTAACAATAGTCTTACTAAATGTTACAGTGTCAACCAGCAAGATTTTTAATATTAACGACCTTATTATTGATTGAAAAATCGATTTTCTTACATTATGTGAAACGAGTCTTGTTATTCATGGTGTGTCTCAGTCAATCATGTTGACCATTTATAGGCCTCCTAAATATAATGTGTCTTTCATTGAGGAATTCTCAGACTTAGTATCTATAATAATAACTAACTTTGACACGTTCTTAATTGTTGACGATTTTAAGTTTTATGTTGATAGTCATTGTGACTCGAAAACAAAAGATTTCATGAACCTCCTGCACTCTTTTAATCTCAGTCAGCAAGTCAATCAGACCATATATAAAGGAGGATACACTGGATTTAGTCATTGCAAACGTATTAGAGAGCTAACTAAATTGATAGACCATTATGAAATATTGATTTTTAAAATAATTGAATATAACAACATAGTCCACCTTGAGAGGCAGTCCTATTTCTCTAAAATTATAAATGATAATGCTGGTAATCCAAGAGTTTTATTCTCAACTATTGATCGTGTTCTAAACCCAGCTCACTCAATGGAATGCCTCTTAAAAACTACTAGTGAAACTGGTAAGGCTTTTGCTATTTTTGCTTTTTTAAACACAAAATTATTGACATTAGAAATAATATAGTGCATTCCCCAAAGGTAATCCAACTGAACCCCAGTATTTTAAGTGAGTTATTTATTTCACCAGAATAGATCTACCCAAACTACTGTGCTTAGAATAATTTCTCAACTGAAAACATCCAACTGTGTCCTTGACCCAATACCAACAGGCTTTTTTAAAGAAGTCCCCGTTGTGCTAATTGATAGTGCACTTGACATAGTGAACTCATCATTAGATAAAGGTGTCTTCCCTGACTGTCTTCAGACTGCAGTTGTCAAACTCCTGCTCAAGAAAAATTATCTCGACTTCACTGTTTTTGACAATTTTAGATCAATATTTAACTAGCCTTTTTTAAGTAAAATTCTAGAAAAGGCAGTCATTACACATCTAAATAATTACTTGAATAAACATTCTATTCTTGACAAGTTTCAGTCAGATTTGTGAACAAATCACAGTACAGAAACTACACTGTTTAAAGTAGTAAATGACTTATGGGTTAGTGTGGAAAGAGGCTGTATATCTGTTCTTGTTCTCTTAGACTTGAGTGCAGCATTTGACACCACTGATCACAGTATTCTTATAAATCACTTTAGTCAATGGGTGGGCCAATCTGACAACATCTTAAATTGGTTTCAGTCTTACATAACAGGTAGAAAATTCTTTGTTGGTTGTGGTAATTGTACTTCAAAGGCACATGATATTCTATATGGTGTTCCAAAAGGATCTAACCTGGGTCCACTACTCTTTTCGATCTATATGCTTCCAATAGATCAGATTATCTCAAAGCACAAGGTGAGTTACTACAGCTATGCAGATGACACACAGCTGGATTTATCAATAGATCCTGATACTCCTGGCTGTCTGATCCTGTGTTTTACTTGTATTTCCGAATGGATGAGCAGTAACTTTCTCAAACTAAATAAGGATAAAACATAAATCTTAGTTATTGGCAAAAATGAGGGTGAGGGTATTAGAAAAAAACTTGATTCCTTATGCTTAAAAGTCAAGTTGGAGGTAAAGAATTTAGGGGCAACTATTGACTCTGGCCTAAATTTTACATCACATATTAATCAGATTACTAGGACTGCATTTTTTCACTTAAAGAATATAGAAGAAGTTTGATCTCTCATAACTTTACAAGATACTGAAAAATTAATTGATGCTTTTGTTTTCTGTCAAATAGATTACTGTAATGCACTCCTTACAGGACTACCTATGAAAAACATCAATTGGTTATAAGTGGAACCTCGGTTCACGAACGTCTCGGTACATGTACAACTCGGTTTACGATCAAAAAGTTCGCCAAACTTTTGCCTCGGTTCACGACCACACTCTCGGTATACGAACAAGTCAGTTTCCCTTTCGGTTTGTGTGCGCCGATGATTTCCGCACGTGTTGCATTGTTCTCCGTGCGTGCGTGCTTTCACTGTGAAGTCTTTGTGCTCTATTTATTTAATTTCCCTTCTGGTTCTTACGCACCGATTACTGTATTTAAGCACGTGTTCAGCCTCTCCCTGTTCATTGTTCTCAGTCAGAAGTGCATGCTTTACCTGTGAACTCTTTGTGCTCTGCAGTATTTTGTGTGCTTTTGCAGTCAACCATGGCTTCTAAGCAAGTGAAGAGTGGTGAGAATTATTAAGACTTAATTATGAGAAGTGTTGCAATGTTACTTTTCTCTTTTCTCAAATGTTCATTTTTTCCCTGTGCTTAAAACTCATTTAAAAAGAGTGTTTAGAGCGATCGGGTTGTAATGCTATTAGCTTGACCTCCTGTAATGTTATTTTCTTGGTTGGTTTTTAAATAAAGTTCGGATTTGTTCAAATGTTCCTTTTTTTTCCCCCTGTGCTTAAAACTAATTTAAAAAGTGTGTTTACAGCGATCGGGTTGTAATGCTATTAGCATGAACTTGGTTGGCTTTTAAACAAAGTTTGGATTTGTTCAAATGTTCCCTTTTTTTCGTCCTGTGCTTAAAACTCATTTAAAAAGTGTTTATACATCGATCGGATTGTAATGCTATAGCGCAAACTGTTGCAATGTTATTGGGGGTTGGCGGGGGGGGGGCGGCGTCTCACGTGCTGCTGAGAGAGAGAGAGAGAGAGAGAGAGAGAGCCTGCGCATGCAGCTGAGCAGGGAGCCTGGGTGTTTGTGTCAGTGTTATTCAATGTTTTTACATTAGTTTACTATTACACTGGATTAATTGTATTTACATACAATCCTATAGGGGAAATTGCTTCAGTTCACAACCAAATCGGTTTACGACCAGAGGTTTGGAACGAATTATGGTCGTGAACCAAGGTTCCACTGTAATGCAGAATGTAGCAGCAAAAATCTTAACTAGAAAAAGAAAATCTGAGCATATTTCATTAGTTTTAGTTCCGTTACATTGGTTACCCGTGTCATTTAGAATTGACTTTGTAATAATACTAATGGTTTACAAAACCATAAATAATCTCGCCCCATCCTATGTTTTGGAATGTCTGTTCCTTTACACTCCAAGTTGTAACCTCAGATCTTCAAATGAGTGTCTGCTTATAATTCCAAGAGCCAACCTGAAAAGAACTGGTGAGGCAGCCTTTTGCTGTTGTGCATCTAAAGTTTGGAATATTTTACCAATAGAAATTCACCAGGCTAATACTGTAGAACAATTTAAAAAACTGCTAAAAACCCATTATTTTAAAATGCCTATTTCATAGGTACATTTTAGTTGTATCCCTATTACACTATATGGGTTTTGAATTATTATTTTCCTCTGGGTTCTGCAATTCCATACTAATCTGTATTGTTTTCTGCTGTCTTTTCCAGTTCTTCTGTGGTGGCGATCTGCACCACCACCACCACAAGGAACCACACTGTTTATGGATTGAATGGTGGGTATTCCAGATGTCCACATTGACCATATGAAACCTGAAAACCATGAGGACTGATTTAGAGCATCTGTGTTAGGTAGAATGCTCAGTGGGGGCTGGGTGGCCTTTTGCCTATGGAACCCCAGCAGATTTTGATTTTTTTTTCTCCAGTCTAACTGGAGTTTTTTTTTTTTTTTCTGTCCTCCTGGCTATTTGACCTCACCTTTTTCTTTGTTACATACTGTATAATATTATTGGCTAAACTTGTTGTTTATGTTTTATATTAACTTCCCTTTATTTCATTTTGTAAAGCACTTTGAGCTACATTGCTTGTATGAAAACATGCTATATAAATAAATGTTTTTGTTGTTATTACATAAAACTTCCTAATGTTTGTACAAAATTTACCCTTAACAAGTTTCCAACTGTATTCCTGTGCTCTTGATGAACTCATTTTAAAGTAATAGTCTTGATCCACTATAGTAATTCCCTTCATTATTTAAAGTACTCCAATCATGTCTGCTCATAATCTTCCTTTGCTTAAGCTGAAAAGGCTCGGCTCCTTTAAACTTTCCTCATAATTCATACCCTGTAGCCCTAGAATCAGCCTAGTCGCTCTTCTCTGGACTTTTTCTAGCGCTGCTATGTCCTTTTTGTAACCTGAAAACCAAAACTGCACACAATACTCCAGATTAGGCCTTACCAATGCGTTACAAATCTGCTCCAGCCTTTATGCTGTCCATGTCCTCTTGTAATGATTCAACAGATTCTAGATTATCTGCCAATCAACCTACCCTTGTATAATCTGCAGACTTAATCAGTTTTTACTTATATTACTTCCCAAATCATGTATATAAAAAAAGGCAGTAGCCTTAACTCTGACAACTGTGGAACACCACTCTTAACGTCAGCCAGTTCTGATAGGGTTCCTTGCGTTCCTTGCACCATAACCCTTTGCTTCCTGTGTCTGAGCCTATTCTGTACATATGTACACATCACAGCCTGAACTCCCACTTCTTTTAGTCTGATGCCCAAACTCACATGTGGCACCTTGTCAAATGCTTTCTGAAAGTGTAGATAAATAAAAAGATATGCTCCACTTTGATCATAACCTTTTGTTTCTTCTTCATAGAATTCCATCATGCTGGCAAGCATAACCTCGCTCTTCTGAACCCGTGCTGACTATTCAGTAAAACTCCTGTTCTTGCCATGTGTCGCTCAATCTTATACTTAAAAATTCCTACCATTAAATTACCTGCGATGCACATTAAGCTTATTTGCCTAAAGTTGCTTGGATCTGCCTGGTTTCTCTTTTTTTACAACTGGGTAATATTTGCCATTTTCTAGTCATTCAGAATTTCCCCAGTGCACAGTGACTTCCTAAAAATTTAAATCAAGGATTTATATACTATATGTACTTGGTAATCTCCCTAAGAACTCTAGGTAAACATTATCTGGTTCTGGTGATTTGTTTGACTTCAGCCTATTTAATCTAAGCAGTACTTCTCCCTCTAAAATTTCCAAATCACTCAGTACCTCCTTAGTAGTCCCTTTTACCGCTAGAAGGTTATCTACTTTTTCATGTGTGAAGACCTCAGAAAAATGTAAGTTCAGGGCATCTGCTGTTTCACTGTCTGTATTTTTTAATTCCCCTTTACTATTCCTGATGCACTTCACCTCATCCTTGACTGTTCTTTTACTTCTCAAATACTGAAAGAATCTCTTTGGGTCATCTTTTGATTTACTGTAAATGCTATATTCCTCTCTATCTGCCTTTTAGCCTCCCTAATATCCTTCTTAATGGTAGAGAGTCTTGCAATGTGGCTCCTGTGTTGTGTCTACATGTACACAGGATCAGTTTAGCTTGCCTTGCCGCGGAATGAAATCAGTAATGTTGGACAGCACAGTGTTGGGAGCTTTATCCCCTTTGTAGTTTAGGCATGCTGCAAAGCATAACAAAAATCAAAGAGTGTGAGGGGTTTCCCATGGAGTCTTGAGCATGAAGTATCTTCTTAAAATGATTCTACTGATTTGCCTTTGTAAGCTGATGAATTTGCGGATATCTTTCACTCTAAACAAGTCAGAATTTAGCTTTTCATCCATCCACCCATCTTCCAAACTAATTGTTTATGTTAATGCCAGTCTGTATAAAATGTTCTCTTGAGGAGATAGACTTCAGAAAAAAGTAGAGACTGAACTGTATTGGCAGGTGCCAGTCATATTCTATAACAAGTATACAGGTAGTGATGGATGGCTGGGGCTCATGCCCAGCTGGAACGCCCAGAGAGTGGAAGGACCAGGGGCCTCATGTATAACGCCGTTAGTAGAACTCACACTATAACATGGCGTAAGCACAAAAGCGGGATTGTGCGTACGCACAGAAAAATCCAGATGCAGGAATTTGTGCGCACGCATACTTTCACGTTCTTCCACTACATAAATCCCGATCAGCGTGAAAAGTAACGCACGTGCACGCGCCTTCTGTCCCGCCCCAACTCCTCCCAGAATTATGCCTCTTTGAATATGCAAATCAATATAAATAGCCTTCTGTGAAAAGACAATGGGAAAAGCACAGGGGAAAATATAAGAATTTCAGCGAATACCAAGTGGAGGCAAAGGAAAAACGTACTATTTGTTGGTTTAAACAGTGGTATAATCAACAAAAGAAAGTTGATCAAGTGACAGAGTGTCGGAAAAACTCGAAAGATCAAATTCACAAAGTCGCACAGTGCCCGAAATAAAAAAGAAATCACATATCAAAGTCGCCGTGAAAAGGCAAGTCGTAGCCCACCATCTGAGTGTCATATGAAAGCGTATTAGGGTACAAACAAAAAATATAGGCACACAGTGGGAAAAAAGCACGAAATGTCAACTTTAATCTCAAAATTTCCACTTTAATCACGTAGTTTATTTTGCCATTAAAGCAGAACATCATAAACTTCATCTTAAAATCGTTTATTTTACAAGTTTCTCAAGTAGCATGTTAAATGCTTTGTTCTGTGTTTGATCTTCTATGTGCTCTATATGTGTGAATCACTACGTGCTTCCGTTCTTTCTCTTTCTCCGACAGGACACAGAATGCATTACATTCGAGATATTACAGCTCTCTGAATAATTAAAATTCTGAGATGTATACGTGATATCATTTTCATGAGATAGGAATGAAAGCATGTTATTAAACATGGGAACACGGTGGCGCAGTGATTGTTCATATCTCACGCAAGAGGCTTGCTGCACCATGTGCGACCTTCGATGAAATAATTTATTACAGAAGTACTGTCTCTTTCAAACGTACTAACCTCCAATTCCTGTCCATACTTTTCTTTCTCCAATCGCCACACAGTCAGCTCTGTAATAGACGTTAAGCCATTTGTAAGCTTTGAACGCCGATTCTTCAAAACTTTTAAGGAACATTGAAATATCTTCGTAGTACATGTTTAATTATTCTATTCGTCTATCCTTCCAGTGTCGCGTCAGCACCAGCAAGAATACAGCGCAAGGCAGGAGCTATCCTTGAACTAGCTATATGCTGCGGCACCGTGTCCTCACATTTTTAATTATTAACAATACAGATTATTTAAATGAAGTTAAAGTTTTATCTGTATACTATAAGCAACATATTTTGCTGCATTTCATCTTAAAAATGATATTGTCATCATACGCACTTTATAAAGTAGCGCAGGTTGTGCAATATTATAACTGTAGGGTAAGTTTACAGTGAGATGATTGTACTTATAAGTACAAACAGTTCTACAAGGAGCACTTGATGGACTGATTGAGTGCATTTATAGTTCTTGGGATGAAACTGTTTCTGAAACGCGAGGTCCGTACAGGAAAGGCTTTGACGCTTTTTGCCGTGGTTGAGGTAGTGTGTACCTGAAACTGTATACCGATAATTCTCTTTCCGATCATCTGCTGCTGTGATTCACACTCAGATACAGTGATATAAATACTCCGAGTGGTGCAGTGAGAGTAATATGGAAAAAGATGATCCGCAGTGGCAACCCTTAACGGGAGCAGCAAAAAGAAGAACAAGATGCAGTGAGCGTAACAACGCTAAAGCAGTTATGGTATTTGGAATACTATGGCTATTCCCTGGCCCATTATATTGCTACAGGTTAATTACAATCAGATGCATTACACTAATAAACAATATGCAGTTAATTTCAGTGTATTTATAAAGCCGCGTCAGGAATGTGGAGCTAAGAAAGAAAGGGTGAGCACACAGGAACAGTAGTTTGACCATTCTGTGGACTATTATATTGTTACAGGTTAATTACAATCAGATGCATTAAATTTATGAACGATATGCGGTTAATTTCAGTGTATTTGATAAAGCTGCCGCCGTGGATGTGGATCTATGAAACAGTAACCACACAGGAACAGTAGCACTGCTTTGACGCTGGGTGCCGCCAGTCTGCAAAACCGAGCGGAGAAATTGCGTACGCCAAGGTATGAGTTACCGTGGAAATGTGCGTGGCTTTACGCCAAGTTTAGGTTTTATACATCGCGATTTGAGCGTGGAAAGGTTCGTACGCAACATTTCTGTGCGTACGCACCGTTCATACATGAGGCCCCAGGAGAGGAGCAGTATCTGCCCTGGAACACGAGAGGGCAGTCACCCTGGTGGGTGTTGGGGCCACGGGAACAGAGCTTGGAAGCTCTACTCTGTGGGGGCCCATAGCCACTGCCAGGGGGAGCCGGGGCATTTGCTACCTCCTGGACTGCACCATGAATGAGCACCTGGAGCACATCAGGGTGAACTATAAAAAGGGCCGCCTCACTCCATTCACAGAGCCAGAGTCGGGAGGCAGAGGACAGAGCTTGCGAGTGGAGGAGTGAGGGCGGCAGAGAAGAAAAGAAAGAAAGAAAGAAAGGAGAAGAAAAGGACTGTGAGCAATAGTGCTGGTGGGTTGTGCACTGTGTGTACTGTGCAAAGGACTGTGCATTGGGAAAATAATAAAAGTGTGTGTTTGGACTACTGTGTGTCCTGGTGTCTGTCTGTAGTCGGGCTGAATGTTTACAAGGTCTGTAGGGTTTTTTTTCAAATTTCATATTTCTCTTTTTGAATCAATGTTTTTATATACATTTTATATACAAAGCATGAGATACAAAACACAAAAATATTTTTCTTTCAAATCCCCTGGAAATAAAAAATCAAAACGTTTTGCAAACTAGAATTCATTGGGCTGGAACCTTGTCCAATGTTTATTCCTGCCTTGCACCCTATGCTAAATGGATAGGCTCCAGCCTCCATGACTCTGGTCTGGATTAAGCGGGTTAGAAAATGGAATGGAATTTCTTCTGAATTACACTCTATTAAAACCACTAGTTCATGAAGTGATAGTGACAATACAATTATAATAATACCAATTACAATAATACCAAATCAGCCTCTAAATATAAACATATAAGCTTAATTTATGTCCGGCCTAATGAAATTTCAAAATTCAATGGAATCGAAGTATAAAAACTATCTTTTATTTTATTTTTATAAAATGTTTATAGGCTTACTTTATTTTATTAAAAAAATTTGCCAAGGAACAGAAACACTTCTGAACCATGCTTTCAATAACACAAAGCAGGGATTTAAACCACCATACTGTCAGATACATGTAATGTTATACTTTTTGTTAACATATACTGTAGCAACTGCATCAGTCAAACTGAAGGTGTTGTTTGCAAATGAAACAGAATATAATAGTACTTTTAGCAATTACATTGCACAAATGTATACAAAATTTAGGTCCTTTTGTATATTACGTTTTTTTGATTGCCATATTCATATTTCCCTTTACGTGGCTTCTAAAAAAAGTGTATTTTTTTACTGTGATAACAAGTGTGTTTGGAAAAAGTGTAAAAACATTACAACTTTTTAAAAAGTATGCAAACTGAATATAGTCAGAACTTAACATGGCAAATGTTTTCGAAAGCATAGCAAATGACCTTGTAGCTATTAAATTCCCTTTTAAGTGTATTTAAACAAGTAAAGAAAGTGAATGAAGCAATCACATCAACAACAAATAAGCGTCACCCTTTGCAAATCACAGAGGCTGCTGAGAGTTGTTGAGAGTTTTTGGGTTTTCTGTGGTGTAAGAGTTAATTTAAAAAATACATTTTCCTTCTAAAAACCTGAGTTTTCGTTGCCACTAAAGAACCATGCGGGAGTTTTTAAAGCTTTTTTCCTTTAGAAGGGATTTTTGCTTTTGTTTCACCCACACAAGAGCAAAAGTAGGGGGCATTTGGAGGTGCACTTGGAAAAGTTCCATGTACTTGCAAGTGTACTTGTTTTTGTTATGTGTATTTGAAATAGGCAGGGTAGAAAGCAGCAGTAACTGATATTGGCATCTTTAAGTAAATAACTGTAGCAATACATAGTGTAAAATGAATAGGCTCGACACACTTAAAAAAGGTTTGGGGCAGAAACCCGTATATTATTCCTGGCTGCAAAAGAGTCTTTTAAATACAGAGATGTTCTCTATACCGAGTCCAAAACAGAACTGTCGATGGTTTGTCAAGATGGTGGTTTTAAGGGATAGGACAGGAAGTGATGTAAGGGAACCGGAAGTGATGTTCTTCATTAGTCAGAGTAGATGCCGGAAGTGATAATCTTCTGGGCGCCGGAACTGGAAGTGATATTTTTCTGGGTGCCGGAACTGGAAGTGATGTCTTCTGTTCTAAATCAGACTGGTTTTCCCGTGGCTGGTCTGCAGAGATAACAGGAGAAAGTTTAGTGCACCCCGCCACCCCCTGGCCTGGCATGGAATTACCTTTGCTTGGTCCATACAACGTCTTCCTAGTCGCACATGTGTGACATGGCCCCCCCCCTCAGCACAGACCCATCGGTTCAGGCGTACCGGTCCAAGAAGTCGCGGCATCGAGAAAGGGCATCGGCATTGGCGTGCAGTACACCACAGCGATAAACAACCAAATACTTATAAGGCTGCAGATCTAAAAACCACCTCGTGACGCGTGGATTGGACTCCTTATGCAAGGCCATCCACTGTAAAGGTGCATGGTCTGTCACAAGAGTGAATTCACACCCCAAGAGGTAATATCTCAGCTGAGTAATCGCCCATTTAATAGCCAAAGCTTCCCACTCCACTGCCGCATACAGTACCTGGTTTCACGATCCAGCAGTTTGTGGCTCAGGTTCATAATGGGGTGTTCAACTCCATCGACACTTTGGCTCAGCATGGCTCCAAGACCTGTATCCGAAGCGTCTGTCTGGAGGATGAAAGGCATAGAAAAGTCAGGCACTTTCAATATAGGAGCTGACGTAAGGGCCATTTTCAGGTCACTGAATGCAGCCTCTGATGTCTCATCCCATACCACATGATTAGGTTTCCCCTTCCTTGTGAGGTTTGTCAAGGACGTTGCTCTCTCAGAGAAACGGAGTACAAACCGGCGATAGTAACCCGCTAAGCCGAGAAAGGCCTGAATCTGCACTATTGTTCATCGGACGGGGCCAATTAAAAATGGTATCTATTTTAGAACACTGTGGTCTCACCATACCCCGGCCCACTAGATAGCCTAAATATTTGGCTTCGACCAACCGAAAGTAACATTTCTTCGGATTAATACGAAGACCAGCTTTTGCTAGTGACCGCAATACAGCTCGAACCTGCTGTAAGTGTTCCTCCCATGTGTTGGAATAGATAACAATGTCATCCAAGTAGGCAGCACTATATGAATTATGAGGAAGGAGCACTTTGTCCACCAGACGTTGGAATGTCGCAGGTGCCCCATGTAATCCAAATGGGTGAACACGATACTGCCAGTGCCCACTAGGGGTGCTAAACGCTGTCTTTTCCTTAGCGGAGTCCGTTAAGGGAACCTGCCAGTACCCCTTAGTCATATCTAAAGTAGTCAAGAATTTAGAGTTACCTAGCCGCTCGAGGAAGTCGTCCACTCGCAGCATCGGATAGGCATCGAATTGGGAGACTTGGTTAAGCCGACGGAAGTCATTGCAGAACCTCCAACTTCCATCAGGCTTACTGACCATGACAATAGGACTGGACCAGGGACTATAACTTTCCTCAATCACACCAAGGTCCAGCATGCGTCTGATCTCCAGCTCCATTTCAGCCTTTTTTGCTTCGGGAATTCTGTATGGGCGTTCTTGGACTATAACCCCAGGTTTCGTCACAATGTCATGTGCAATCAGGGAGGTCCGTCCTGGATTTTCACTTACTACCTCAGGGACTGACAGGATAACTACTTCGAGCTCCTGTCGTTGTTGGCAAGTCAGATTATCTCCGAAATTAAGGTTTAATTTATGAGCAAAGAGAGAGCGGGGCTGTCCGGAAGAGGGCTCGAGATCCCTGTCCTTCCACGGTTTCAGCAGATTGACATGATAAATCCGCTCGCTGGGACGACGATTCGGTTGTTCCACCAAATAATTGACCAATCCCTTTCTCTCCTTAATTTCATAGGGGCCTTGCCAATAAGCCAGTAATTTAGAATGTGAGGTAGGAACTAAAACCATGACTCGATCTCCCGGGCGGAACTCCCGAAGAGACGTACCACGGTTATAGCATCGGACCTGGGCTGCTTGCGCCTTTTCCATATGCGTTTTCAATATTGGTCTAATCTTTTCAAATCTATCGCGTAACTGTGCGATATATTCCAATACATTTATTGACGGGAGAGCCTCTTCCTCCCAGCCTTCTTTTAAAATGTCTAATATGCCCCGGGGTTGTCGTCCATATAGCAATTCAAAAGGTGAGAACCCCGTGGAGGCTTGAGGGACTTCCCGATATGCAAAAAGGACGAGGGGGAGGAGCTGATCCCAGTTCCTTCCGTTCTCGTTGACTACCTTACGTAACATTTGCTTGAGAGTTTGATTGAACCTCTCTACAAGACCGTCGGTTTGAGGATGATATACCGAGGTTTTTAAATGTTTTATTTGAAGTAGCTTGGCAGTCTCCCTGAACGTCTGCGAGGTAAAAGGCATCCCTTGATCCGTCAGGATTTCTTTAGGGATGCCGACACGCGCAAATACACCCACTAATTCCCGTGCGATAGCTTTTGTAGTAGCTGAGTGCAGTGGAACAGCTTCTGGAACCCAAGTAGCATAATCTACCAGGACCATTATATATTTATAACCTCTGGCTGAGGGTTCTAGGGGTCCTACTATATCGACACCAATACGTTCAAAAGGGACATCTATTAAGGGTAATGGAACTAGAGGAGCATGGTCCCTCCTAGGAATCTGCCTCAATTGACACTCCGGACAGGATTTACAAAAGCGGCGGACCTCCTTATTAATTCCGGGCCAAAAGAATCTGAGCTTAATCCGCTCAAGTGTTTTTTCGGGTCTCAAATGGGCTCCCAGGAGATGGGTATGTGCTAATTCACAGACTTGTCGCCGATAAATCTGTGGTATTAACAACAGTGACCTCATTTCCCCCTCATGGTCAGCTACCCAATATAACAGATCATTATTTAACACAAAGTGAGGACCTTGTGGCATTGGATATAATGTGCGTTGGCCATCTATCAGAACGACTGCATTCTTTGCAAACTTAAGGGAGCTGTCGTTCCACTGCTCCCTTTTAAATGAAGCCGGGGTCTGCCTAAATTGAAACTGCAGGCATGTGAGGGGATCGGATTTGACCTCAAGGGGCTGGGTTTCATCCCGAGTCGACATATGATGATGACGTATGTGGCTGAGACGTCCCGGGTGTTTCCCAGTCATCACCAGAGGTCGAACTCCGCTCCCCAGCCGGCTGTAAACATGGCGTGGAAGAAGTTGAGGGCGCTTGTTCCGCGTCCATGACTAGACCTAGTGATTTTGGGAAAGAAGCGTCTGTGCTACCGCTTTTAATGTCTACCCAATCTCTGCCTAATATCATGGGGAAGGGAGGACTATCTATCACTGCCACCGTCAACTTTTTTAATACGCCGTCCTGACATATATAACATCTGGCGGATTTATAATTCCGGACATCCCCGTGAATGCAGGTAATGCAGGTTTTAATCTTTAACCGTTGTCGCGGTAGTACCAGATGGCGAGCAACAATAGAAATGTTACTGCCGGAATCAAATAAAGTTGTAGCTTTAATTCCATTAACTAACACTTCTCCCGTATGTGTAAAGGCCAGAGGGTTAGCGAGTGAACACCGTGCCTCCCCCCATATCACTCCGCAGACCCCGTCGTTGCTTCGCGGAGCCTGCCGACACGTCCCAGGTTCCACCCGAGTATGCTTCGCATTGTAGCTCCGAGACTCTATGTTAGGGACGCAAGTATGCCCAGGTTCACACGAGTCCCGTTCTGATACTCCCAAGCCAGTTTCTGCCCTGAGGAGTTCTATAGCCTCGGCTAGTGAGACAATATCAGTAAAGGCCCAGGCCGGCTGGGTGATTTTTCCAAGTAGGGCACGGAGCAACAAGGCGCAGGCTACCTGCTCCGCTATTTGATGGCTTGATTGTTTGTGTGGTTGTAACCACCTTACCACTTTAGCCCATAAAGCCATGGCCTGCCTTTTCACTGCTTGAGCAGGTTTATAGGTCCAGGCCATTAGGTTCTCCACCTGCCAGCCTGGATTTCTCCCACCTTTATCAAAAGGCTTGCCTTTTGTGAGGTATTTAGGGGCAGTCCCCATACTCAAGAGACTATAATAAGTCCTCGATGTGTTCCCAAACGCACCAGGCTCTATTCTGTGGTTCCCGTTTCTACTTTTCCCCAGACCTTTAACAGGATGATGGGTCGAAGCATACTTGAGTTTTCCCTGACACGACCGATCCCCACTCAGCAATTCAGGAGTGGTACTTACCCATCTGACTTTTCTTGCGTTGGGTGTAGTGTGTTGAGTCTTTGTTTTGTTCTGACTTCCATTTTCTCCAGGAGGTCACCATCCTGCCGACTACGCCACTGTAAAATGAATAGACTCGACAAACTTAAAAAAGGTTATGGGCTGCCACCCGTATATTATTCCTGGCTGCAAAAGAGTCTTTTAAATACAGAGATGTTCTCTATACCAAGTCCAAAACAGAACTGTCGACGGTTTGTCAAGATGGTGGTTTTAAGGGATAGGACAGGAAGTGATGTAAGGCCACGGTTTTCAAACTTTTTTGAAAAAGTACCACTCCGTGAGGACCAGTAAACTGAAGTACCACTGTCAATGAATTGTTAATTTATGCCGTGTTGTTTTGAAGAAAAAGTCACTATAATCACTATAATGACTATAATTATGATGTTAAAGTGATATTAACCCTTTAACCGCCAACTCCCTAAATATTCCCCAAGCCAGGCGAAATCTGAACAATTTTTGTTTTTTTACTTTTTTACATTTTTTTTACATTTTTTACATTTATTCAAGCAGTATTGACCATTAAATGTTGTGCAAGTTGCCAGTGTATACACAAAATCTATAAATGTAACCTGAATTCTCAGCTAAGCAAAACATCTTGATACCAAACCGTGCCCTTTTCAATGGTAGATACTGTCGAAACTGTAAGCGGCCCTTCCACGACAATAAACTTTCATCAACTGCAACTGACGGTCCTGGCATGTAGGGCAACTGAAATGCTTCAAATAAATGATCAATCAAAGGACGTAGCTTGAACAAGTGGTCGCGGTTTGGATCTTTCTTATCTGGCTCGTTTCTGTTGTCATTCAAATGAAAGAATTTCAGCAGCAAAGAGAATCGGTTACGTGTCATGACAGCTGCAAAAATAGGTGTTGCATACATAGGATCTGTAGACCAGTACATCTCAATATCTGGTTTTCTGATTATTCCCATCAACATCAAAATCCCAATGAATTTTTTCATTTCGTTTTCATCAGTGTCAAACCAAGCACGAACACGGGAATGTGGAGATAAATTGGGATTTTTCTCAATAAACTGTGCTGCATACAGATTTGTCTGATGAACAAAATGTCTGATCAAATCAGGTGACACAAACAGCTCATAAAACTGCTCAGCAGTGTAATTGTTTACATCAACAATAAAGCCACACGTTCCCTCAAACGAATGCAGAAAAGGTAGTTCACCACGGGCAGCAGCCCAGCTGAGATGCTGGGGATACACCCACTCAGCGCCGTCATCTGATGCGTCTTCATTCACAATATCATGCAGCGCACGTTGCTGCTCATCACTGTCACTAAAATCTTCTTCAGAACTGCTACAATCATGATCAGAACTGTCCAAAATCGCCTGCAAAGCCTCACTTGAAGTCAGTTTACGTTTCGCCATATTCACAGCTGTTACATGCGAATCACGTCACATGACCGGCCAAAACAACCACAGACTTGTCGAAATACAACGTAGTAATAATACCCACGCCAAACCGTCAGTTATACTACTTGCCAGGCATTCATATAACCACAGGCAAATGTGCCGGATAATTCCGGCAGTATGGCGTTAGCATTAAAACAGCGGTGCCGGATATATCCGGCAGAGAGCGGTGAAGGGGTTAAACTAATTAAGGAAATGGGTGCCTGTGCTAATAAAAGCCGGCTTGGAGTCTTCCACGCATTTACAGTAGTATACTTATACTATATATGATTATATGCAACATATTGGCATTCTAGCAACATCGATTCGTGGAAAATAAAGGACCACATGAGTACCACTTGGCATGACTTGAAGTACCATCAGTGGTACGCGTACCACAGTTTGAAAACCGTGGATGTAAGGGAACCGGAAGTGATGTTCTTCATTAGTCAGAGTAGATGCCGGAAAAAACAGAGAGAGAAAAGTAAAGTTAATATCACAGAAGGATTAACAGTAGGCAGTTGAGAAGGAGAATAGGAGGAGCTTAAGAGGACACAAAGTGTAAAATAACTCTACCAGTTCTATAATCAATTTTCTGTGGCTACATTTTTTAGATTTACCATTTAAGTTAAGTCATTTAATTTTAATTAAAAAAAAGAAAAAAAAGTTAAGGCCTTTAGTAATTCTGAATCAAATTTTAACAATGAGGCCAATGCAATGCAAGTCATGTTAGATGTTGGACTTTGTAGATAACAGCTTGAAGGAGCCACTCTAGGGAATGGGTGGGCAGGAAGTTTAGGGCAGGCCAGGTTTAGAATTATAAGTGGAGGAACAAAAGATGGTGTAGAAATTAAAATGCATAGTAATGTAAATTCTAATCCAAAATTTAATATAGGAGTAACACATTAAAAATAGCTTGCCTTAATGCTAGAGGTATCAAAAATAAGGCAAGTGGGTTGGAGCTGTATGTAGCAGAGCATAATTATGATATTTTAGCAATAATGGAAAGCTGGTTAATTAACAAAGATGGGGATGAGTGTAACATAGAGGGATAGACATATTTTAGGAAAGATAGACAGAACAGAAAAGGAGGTGGTGTTGCTGTTTATATCAAACAGAATTTATAAGCAAGTTCTCTTCAGTTGGGTGATGAGCCCCATCTTAGTGAGGACATGTGGCTTGGCCTGGAAAGCACTAAGGAAAGAGGCCCTATTTTAGGAGTGTATTATAGACCACACAATGCTGACAGTAATTTAAACGCACATCTATTTATTAGTAATATTAAAAAGGAAAGTTTACAATGGTATAGTATAGCCATGGGGGACTTTAATTATCTGAATATTCACTTGGATGACCTTGCAAATGGAGGACCAAAAGAGCAGGAGTTTTTAGAAGTGACATTTTTTTAACGCAGTATGTTAAAGCACCAACACAGGAAGTAGCTTGTCTGGATTTAGTATTTTGTAATAATCAAGACAGAATTGAGAATGTTGAGGTGATTGGACCACTAGGGTCAAGTGACCGTAATATAATCCAGTACTCTGTGTTTTGTAAAACTGTAGATGCAAAGACTAAATTTGTTAAGTTTAACTTTGGTAGGGCAAATTTTGAGCAGATATGGCAAAGTCTAAGGAGGACAGACTGGGATAAGCTTTTAAGTGTGGAGAGAGTCGAGAAGCAGTGGAATAGGTTTAAAAATGCTTGACATGTAATGCATGACATGTAAATACCTAAATATGGAATTAATAGGAAATATAAAAAACCCCTCCATAATAGGTTAAAAAAGAGTTAGAAAAGAAGCTGCAAAAGAAAAAACAGCTTTATAAGGCATATAAGACTAATAACTCCAAAGTTAATCATAGGGCGTATGAGAACATGAGGGCAGCCATTAAGGATATTAGGGAGGCTAAAAGAGAGTTGGAGAGGAATAAAGCAGAAAAGGCAAAAGATGACCCATATAGATTCTTTCAAGTATTTTAGTAGAAAAAGAACAGTCAAGGAGGAGGTGAAGTGCATCAGAAATAGTAAAGAGAAATTAAAAGCTCCTGTCGCACCCTATGCAACTGTGTTTGAGCTTATTCAGGAAAAGATCCCAGTCGCCCCATGGGAGAAAGGCTTTCCGAGACTAAGACCATAAAGCTTATTTCTGGACAAAGGTAGAACCGTAACAACAGTTGCATGGAGCTTCCACCTGCAGCTAAAGTCAGTTCAGTACACATGTACTTTGTGAGTATGCCTGTGTTGATCAAACAGAGGAAGCTCTGCAGCCTACTTGTGACTTACACTGTAGGAAGATACGTAACCAAATCAAGATAAATAACATTTGATCTGGCTTTTATATAAGTAACATATAAATGTTTTTATATAAAGAACATCACAAAACATAATCACAAACAGGACTTTGCACGATACCTTAGTGAGCTCTATAATCCATGCTGTTTCGTTGAAGGTCAGGTGTGGGGCATACTGACTGGCAGGATGACACCCAACCTGTTGCTGAATCCAAACGGTGCCATCTTTCACCTTTACGCCTTGTGCAACTGCATTGTTCTTATATGTGACTGGATGTTTCTTGCGGGGAGGGTTCCTGTTCTCAATCTCTGATGTAGAACCCTCATCCTTATCTGAGTTCACCTTTGTAATAGCACGTCTTTATTTGAAAACAGCAGTATCAGATCAGGAGGAGTTTGAACGCGATCGAGAGAATAAAACTGAATAAAAAAAAAAAAACAAAAAAAAAAAGCTAAACTTTACAAGTACCATACATTTACACCGGCTGTTATAGACTCAAATCAAATGTATCTTTTTATTGTACTAGCAAGCCCGCAATTCTCGAAAGAATCGCAAATCCAAGAATGTCAATCATTTTCTGTTCCCTCCGATATTTGGAGGGATGAAATATCATGGAGGGTGGGTGCGTCCTGGGAAGGTTCATTTAATTAAATAAACATATTTGTAATAAAGCAGTTTCTTTTTGGAGCTGTGACTCATCTGGTTTTGTGTTTCACAAGCGCGTTGTAGGCGCCTTCGTTTATTGTTTTTATTCATGCAGTCTCTTTTTTGTTTTTCTATGGCTGTGTCGCCAGCGAGAAGTTGTTTGCTGACGGCGCCGGATTCGCGTGCTGAAGTGACCATGGTGGCGGATCCGGGCATGGAGGGCCACATTACTAAACGAACGTGGTATATGCGGTGGTGTGGGCGGTTGCGTTCGGGCGGCTGTACAACCTGGCATGCACGCTTTACCTCAGGTTTAGTTCACAGGTCGTAGCCATGGTAAAGTTTTCATTTAATTAAATAAACCTATTTGTACTAAAGCGGTTTCTTTGTGTGGGCGCCTTCATTCATTGTTTTTATCCATACGGGCTCATTTACAGGTCGTAGCCATATGGGCTTGTGTTTGTATTACTAATCGTTGAGCTCCTTCGATTTGGAGCCGTGCCTCCTTTGCCTCTGCTGTGTCAGAAGCACGTTGTGGGCGCGCTCGTTCATTGTATTTATCTATACGGGCTCGTTTTGTATTTCCGTTAGTTGAGCTCTTTCATTGTGGAGCCGTGACGTCTTTGCTTCTGGTGTGTCTGAAGCACGTTGTAGGAGCCTCCGTGTATTGTTTTTATCCATGCGGTCTCGTCTTTGTTGTCTGGAGCCGTGACTTTTTGCATGTGGTGTTTTTGAAGCGCGTTGTAGGAGCCTCCGTTTATTGTTTTTATCTATGCAGTCTCGTCTTTGTTGTTCTGTGGCTGTGTCGTTAGGTAGACGTCATTTACTGTTAGGAATCATAATTCAACATGCCACACAGACTGCTGGCACAGTGGATTAGAGCAAGTTTAGTTTACAGGTTGTGTTGTTTGGGGCGCCATCTACTGACTCTGGGAAGCCGCTGCGTTTGACTCTGGGGTGCCACGGCGCAGTGCGCATGCGCTTCGGTGCATCCGCCGTGCATAAATTAAACTGTCGTTTAATTGAACATGCTACACAGACTGCTGGCACAGTGGATTAGAGCAAGTTTAGATTTACAGGTTGTGTTGTTTGGGCGCCACCTACTGACTCTGGGAAGCCTCTGCGTTTGACTCTGGGGCGCCGCGGTGCAATGTGCATGCGCTTCGGTGCGTCCGCCGTGCATAAATTAAACTGTCGTTTAGTAATATAGATAATAGTAACAATTTATGCAGCTCACTATGTTAATTCTGGGAAGCAGCAAGGATCAAACCCACAACCTGTTGATTATAAGTCAGCAGTTCTTACCGCTGTACTACCAAAGCAGTAATTCCAATGACATACACTAATCCAGCCGTTCTCAAATTGTGGGGAGTGCCCCCCTAATAACAAAACAGGGGGCGCGAATGTTGCCATATGTGGCGTAATTTCTCTATTTGTAGGAAAATTTTAAACTTGTAGCGGTGTATCGGCAGCAAAAAATATAGAAATAAATTTTATTAGGGTTTCAAAAAAACGTTAGGGGGCTGCAATTAAAACTGTTATGAAAACTCAGGTCGCAAATACTTAAAGGTTGAGAAATGCTGCACTAACCCGATTTCTTTTTCTTCGGTTATATTCATGAATAAAAGCACACTTGTGTTGTTATACTTGTACCTTTTGTGAAAGTGTTTACTTGATATTTGGACTTCAGTCTTCACACATTATACATTAAATGTCAAAATTTTGTTATTAGTACTAAAACATGAAAAAAGTTTATCTTTTAGATTTATGTTTAGCTTTTCTTGCATTTCCTGTCATCCTACACTTACACAGATCTTTGTAGACACAGAGCACACATGAAATGCATATGTTCCAAATAATGATTACCCTATACAACTCCAGGTACCTCACTCCCAGATAAACAAGGCTAGAGCTGGGAGAACATTTTGCCCTTTCTGTGGCAGTGGGGGGATGGGTTAGCAGGCTGCTTGATGCTTGTACTAATCGACACATTTACAAACAAAAGACGCTGAATGGAGAGGTGTGAACGGATTTAAGGTGGGATGGGATTATAATTTTTTTCATTGGCTTCAGAGATTCAAGTGTCAATACCTACTTTTTAACAGCACCTTACAATATCATGTATAATGCCAGCCAGAGAAAAGGTGTGCTGTGATAGCTGCTAGCAGTATTCCATGTGAAAGCTACTGCATTGCGAGCTTGGCTAGGAGAAATGACATTAGAACATTACAACAATCTAGACGAGAACGGGCCATTCAGCCCAACAAAGCTCACCAGTCTTATACAAGTCCAGTTTTAAAAGTTCCGAAAGTCTTACTGTCTACCATGCTACTTGGTAGCTTATTCCAAGTGTGTATTGTTCTTTGTGTAAAGAAAAACGTCCTAATATTTGTTTCAAATTTACCCTTAACAAGTGTCTCCCCATGTTCTTGATGAACTCATTTTAAAATAACAGTCTCGATTCACTGTACTAATTCCCTTCATAATTTGACACACTTCAATCATGTCACCTCTTAATCTTCTTTTGCTTAAACTGAAGAGGCTCAGCTCTTTTAATCTTTCTTCATAATTCATCCCCTTTTTCCTTTTTTTAGTTTTTTATTTTACGTGTGTAACAACTTTTCTCTATACTTGTGTGGACTATTTGCTTTGAATTTTCACTAAACGTTTTTAAAATAAACGTTTTATGGGCTGAAAAATTTATTTTGGTGTGTTTTTAACCCATGCTTGATCCTGCCTTACTTACCAGCAGCTACACATTTAATTAGATTTTATGATCACTGTTGTTTTTGAATATGACCTATTGTTACAAAAATATTTATCAAACAAAATTGTGATAAGTGACTCTCTAATGAAGTAAGTAAAAAATGTAAAATACACCATCATCCATATCAGTTAAGTCCCTGAGCGCATCTGAATGTTATGCCATACATACATTTTCTAGCTTGTTTCTTTTTTAGTTTTACACACAAAAAACAATAACTTACAGCAGGAAAGTATTAGCAAGTGTGTTGCACTTTTACCTTGGACTGTACAGCATATTCATAATCTCATAGTCATCATCTAAAGTATGTCAAACCACATCCATATGTTCTATGACTTTGCTTTGGCATACAGTGTGCATTGCAACCACACAGGTACACAACTTCTTCAATTGTGATATCAAAGATGTCAGAAAATAGTAAAAACAAACTTTACAGACTATGTCACTTCACTTTCACTCTGCTTATCCTGACTAGCGTCCTGGTGGCACAATTAGCTATACAGAAAACAGTCACTAACTTTTTCCAGCTTTTCTTTGGGAAGTCTCCCAAAATCCACCAACAAGCATTCCAACTAAATTTTCAAAGCACCTCAACTGGCTCTTCTCACTCTGACTCTACTCTGTCAGAATCTACCATGATGTGCTCTTGTTTTACTGAGCTCCACACTCTTTCACACAGAATGAACTCACTTTGGTTACTGCATCCTCACCACTCCTCTGACCTCCATCTCATTTACACACATGTATTCTGCCTTGTTCCTACTGACCTTCATTCCTCTCATAAGCACAACTTATCTCGTATTTGACTTTAAGTGTTACACATTTTTTTATAATGCTGTTAACAACTAAATATCCAGAGTTTATGTCTGAAAGAAATTAATATTCCTTACAATTTTAAGCAATATGAACAAATACCAGATTTTGCTTCCATATTTGGTAAATATCATATCATCTATAGAGTTTTGAGGGTGAAAAAAATTATTATTCTTTCCAAGTGTAGCAACCTGGTCAAATTGTATTAACTGCTTCCATCATCAAACTTTGAACCAAAAGTATTTGATCTTTTCATGGCAAGATAATATTTGTAGCTTTAATGAATTTCTTACCATTTTCCTGGCATGGCTTCCATTGGAATCTAGCCATATTCTTCCCTTGGGGTAGGACAGCTTATGACAAATAATGATGAGAAATCAATAAGTAAGAGAGAAGTAGCAGGTGAGGAACTGAATAAATCTTAAGATAAATTATTGACAAAACACATGACAATCTTATTTTTTACTCCTTTAACTTATTTTCTCCTGTTTTTCTTTACTGCTTGTCAATCTACTTGACAACTACTAAGAAATTTAAATATTTTGTTTGTGCCCCACTAATAACAGCAACTTTTACTGTCTTAATAACATTTTTATTGATCTCTACTTTAATGGGAGCAGTACACATTTGAAGCTGTTCATTTGAAGTAGATGTGAGTAATTCACTTTCCCACTGAGGACTATAAACTAGCCTCCAGTCTGACAAGTAGTTGGAGGTAAATAGAAGGCACCATTTAATCTATTACACTTATCACTTGTGAAGTCAAGGGAAAAAGTCTATTTTAAGGAAAACAAATGTAACAAAATAAATAATAATGCCCCTCATCTCTAAACCCCAGCTTAAATCTGCTATTGGTAATAAACCAGCAGCAACAAAGTCTCTTTGACAGAATGACCTTGGATGTGACATCATATGCTGGTTGAAAGAAATGAATCCATTAGACTGAGGCAGCAGTGAGTTATAAATCAAGCCATTTCCAATAAGCTGTCCTAATGGCCATCTATCATTGCCCGACACATAGTACAGCAGACTATAGACATGCTGGAGCTGCAAAACCGGAGACATAAACAATAATAATCCCAGGCCAATTTTCTGCCCTTCAGGAAATTTAGGTCTATGGTTCCTGCTTTTTTCTTGTAATAATTAGATGAGAAAAGGGCATGTAACTGCAAAACAGTCAAATATTTTTCTAACATTCTATGACAGTAGTTAGACTGAATAATATGTTGTATTACAAGAATGGTTAATATTCTCACATATTTAAAACTCAACACACACATTTACATAACCATGCTCAAACTCTTTAAGTTACATTATTATTATTATTATTGTCACTCTTTATTTAAGGTGTAGACACCTTATTAACAAAAAAGTAGGGGAAATTGTAGCAACAAAAGATGAGAATTAATATGTTCATTAAATCTGGCTTTCACTTAATGAGAAATAAACATTTTCACTTTAATACCTTTACAAACATTGCAATTTAAAAATAATAATATTCTCAATTGTTTTTAAGTTGAAAAACAGCAGATGTTGACCCAGGAGTTTAATTGTGGCTCACTGTCAACAAAGCTCTACACACAATAAAAGATTGTGATACCTGTATGCACTGTAAGATGCTTCATTCTGCTTGGAGAACTCATTCAGCAGCCTTCAAATCACTGAAGAAGTCTCTCAAGGCTATGAAGATATCTGTGCCACATGGAATTATGATTTAGCATAGGCACACTAGTGTATGGTTGCTACAGATCTCTTCATGCTTGTACATCTTTGCGCAACATTTCTTTTCTAAATTAATGCATGCATGCTCTGTGCAAAACTCCATCCTGCCTACCAATAATGTGCACACACAGCTAGACATTACGTCTGTATTCTAAGGCTGGTAGTGTAATACATATCATTGTCATTTTAGTTGGATAATCTGTGTTTGACAGTGCATGGTTAAATTTTGTTAAAATGGTATCAAAAAATGTCACTTTTTAGCTGTATCTTTAATTATTTTGACCTGTGTACTACATATTCTGTTACTCATCTAAAAAAAATGGAAATAAGATTTAGTAAAATATCACTAATAATAATAATTAATAACTCATTACCTGTCACTCAACAACTTTGCACAAAGACATTTAAAAGACAAGCCACTAAAATAAATGTACTGCTCCACTTTTATTCTATATGTGGTCCCTTGCTCTTAAACAATTACTCAGGTAGTTTCTTTGTTCTACTGAAAGCCTTAAACTATCATCTTTAGCATTTCAAACTAGTATGTTTGCCTTGTTTAATTAAAACTCTTCCTTTTTTATTCTGAGGAAAACAAAATTTCCATGGGAAAGGCTATGTTGTGGAAGTTAAATGCAACGTTTTTGCTACATGAGTGATTAAAATTGTATGAATAAAACAGCTTAAATTGAATTTAATAAAAAAGTACCTGTCGTGACCTCTGGTTTAAAATGGGGAGGGAGCTAATTTTCACAGCTTATTATTCATTATCCTGCAAACCTTGTATATGACATGCACAATTAATGATGGGAGATTAAAACTGATCAAATATATTTTAAATAGTTGTAGGAAGTCTCTATATCATTCATTATCTACTGTGCCCTTTGGTCCTTTTACACTTATTTCTACGGCTCTGCCTTTGTTATTGAGAAATGTGCTCCCTGTCTGCTTCTTAAAACATGAAAACAAGATAGGTAAAATTAAGCAAAATCTGTTTAAAAAAAATGATATGAATATTTCTATATCACTTTCATGTCTATTGTGCCTCTCCATCACATTCACTGGAAGGGAAACTCATTTCCATGACCAGGCCTTGCCGTAGAAATGTATGACTCCTCTCAGCTGCTTGTAAAATGAATACTAGAATCAAAAAATTGTCCAGAATTAGTTTAAATAAAATAGTGGGATGTCTTCTAGGTCATTTTCCTTCCTATTGTGCCCCTCTGTCCCATCTATTGGAGGGGACACTCATTTCCATGACCAAGCCTTAGCTGTAGAAATGTTTGCCACCTGTCTGATACTCGCAAAATGAATCATGGATAGCTTAAACTGTGAAAAATATATTTCAAAAGAATGTAGGAAGTCTTTTATATTGCTTTTTGTCTATTGTGCCCCTGCATTCCATCCCCTGGAGGTAACACACATTTCCATAACTGGGCCTTTGTGGTAGAAATGCATGCCACCTATTTTCTACTTGCAAAATGAATACTGGTTAGCTAAAAGTGTGCAAATTTATTTAAAAAGGCTGTAGGAAATCTTCTATATCACTTTCATGTGTACTGTACCCCTTTATCATATCCACTTGAGGGGACTAATTTCCATGGCTCTTTGCTATGGAAATGCATGCTCCCTATCTGCTGCTCTCAGCATAAACACTATATAGCTACAATTATGCAAAATCTATTTTAAAAGATTGCAGGAAGTTTTTGTCTTGTCTTTGCTGAGTACCTTCTCCTCCTCCTTCTTCTTCTTCTTCTGTCAGCTGCTCCCGTCATCATTAGGGGTCATCACAGCAGATCATCTTTTTCCATAATGTCCTGTCCTCTGCATATTGCTCTGTTACACCCACCACTTCTCTCACCACATCTATAAACCCCCTCTTAGGCCTCCCTCTTTTTGTCTTACCAGGAACTTCCATCCTTAGCATTCTTTTCTCAATATATCCAGCATCTCTCCTCTGCACATGTCCAAACCAAAGCAGTCTCACCTCTTTGACCGTCCAACCTGAGCTGACCCTCTAATGTACTCATTTCTAATCCTGTCCCTACTTGTCACGCACAATGAAAATCTTAACATATTTAACTCCTCCACCTCCAACCTTGTCTCCTGTTTTTTGGTTAGTGCCCCTTTCTCCAACCCATATAACATAGATGGTCTCACTACCATCCTGTAGACCTAAGGATCTCAATGGGGGCGGTACCATCCACCGGTCGGCGCTGAAGAAATCTAAGGGGGCATTTCTGGTTCAAGACATATTAAGGGAGCATTCAGGACCAGCCGCCACCCCCTTCAGCAATACTCGCAAGAACGCGCTGAAAAGTTTGATTAATACTAAAAATCATTGAACACATGTTTCAACTAATAATTCTATATGTCCATTAAGAAAGACCCATGTCCGTATTTAATAGTTGGCATTGGTACATTATATATACAAGTTTGTACAAGTCATGCATTCTCAAATCATGCAAGTCCTTACAAGATTAACACATGTGCAGAGGACCGAATCTATGAATGTTTTGACAGGTTCATTGAAAATTACTATAAATATGTGAGAAGTTTTTTTTATCAATACCAGATTGTTTCAGAATTCTTTCAGAGCAAGTGTAAACCTAAAATTACAGTGAGGTACCTACAGATCACATTTAAAGGATAACTTACATGGACCTACTTATTAAAAACTAGCTTCACTCACCAACCCCTCTCGCGTATGTGGATTTCACTTTCACCAAACAACAAACCTTTTAATTCTTGTGGATGCGCCTCATCATTGGGAAGAAACACTACTTTTCTCGTGGGACTTGAAAGTATCTACCTCGTCACGTCTCGTCCAAGGTTTTAATAGACAGATATATTATTGGTGCAATAACTGTTGCCACATAGGTAAGTACGTATTTTTAACTATTATTTTTTTATTAATATCCATCCATCCATTTTCCAACCCGCTGAATCCGAACACAGGGTCATGGGGGTCTGCTGGAGCCAATCCCAGCCAACACAGGGCACAAGGCAGGAACCAATCCCAGGCAGGGTGCCAACCCACCGCAAGACACACACAAACACACCCACACACCAAGCACACACTAGGGCTAATTTAGAATCGCCAATCCACCTAACCTGCATGTCTTTGGACTGTGGGAGGAAACCGGAGTACCCGGAGGAAACCCACACAGACACGGGGAGAACATGCAGACTCCACGCAGGTAGGACCCAGGAAGCGAACCCTGGTCCCCAGGTCTCCCAACTGCGAGGCAGCAGCGCTACCCACTGCGCCACCGTGCCTCCCTTTTTATTAATATTTTTATTATTATTGTTTTATTTTTATAGACAGAACCATGTCGGATTCAAAGAAAAAATGTAGACAATATAATGTTGAATATTTGAAATATGGTTTCATTCGGTCACCCACAAACAAGACATTACTAATGTGCCTGATTTGCCACAAAGTTTTTTCAAATGAAGCCATGAAACCTTCACGATTAGAAGAACATTTGACCAAAATACATCCTGACAGAAAAGATAAAAATGTATCTTACTTTCAAATGCTCAAAGATCAACATTCGAGACACCCAACTTTGGCTGATATGTTTTCAGCGGCATCGAAACAAGACAATGATGGATTACGTGTCTCTTACAACATTTCCTTGCTATTGGTGAAGAATTGATACTGCCAGCTGTGACTGAGGTTCTGCGTACTGTGCTGCACAAGCCACCGTCTGATATTATTAAAAAAATCCCATTGAGCAATAGTACAGTGCAGAGACGAATAGACAAAATGTCCGAGGATTTGGAGAGTTCTTTAACTGATTTTTTGAAGAATACTGAGCTTTCTTTACAGCTTGAAGAATCTACTTCACCAAGCAATGAGTCTTTACTTCTAGCATACATTCGCCTCATAAAAGAAAAAATTTGTCAAGAACTATTATTCGCAAGAATATTAGAAACGGACACTAAAGGAAAATCTATATTTGACGTATTGGAACACCATTTTAAAGAAAAAGGTATTCCTCTGAATAATATCATCTCCGTTGCTACCGATGGTGCTCTGGCAATGGTTGGACGCTACCGCGGGTTGATTTCATATTTGAAAAAGGCGGTACCAAATGTAGTTGTGTCATTGTGTGATTCACTGACAACATTTGGTTGCAAAAAACCTTAGTGATAGTCTTCATTGCTCACTACAATATGTAATTACAGCAGTTAACAAGATTAGAAGCAATGCTCTCAATGATAGATTATTTGGAAAGCTTTGTGATGAAAACGACGAAGATTTCAGTTGTTTACTATTGCACACAGAAGTTCGTTGGCTGTCAAAGGGTACCTGTCTAAAACGATTTTACGAACTCTTTGAATTTCTTATGAAGTTTTTTGAAAACAAAGATGATTCGTTAAGAGAGAATTTATTGAAATTTAAGAATGATATAGCTTATTTGAGAGATTTTTACAACAAATTTAATGAAATGATTCTATAGCTGCAAGGTGATGATTTGAATTTGATCAAAGCAAATTTTCTGCATTCGCTTCAAAACTTGCCTTGTACAAATAAAATTTAGGTTTAAGACAATTTTATCAGTTTCCATATCTTTCTTCAGTGGAAACGAATGATGACGACATTCTGGTTCATAGCCAGTATTTGGAAGCACTTAAAGAAGATTTTACAAATAGATTTCAAGATTTACGCAACATGATCATTCCAGATTGGGTCCTAGAACCTTCCTCAAACCTACAAACAGCAGAATTATCACTGCAGGAGGAGCTGATAGAATTGTCAACAAATGAAAAGTTGAAATTGAAATAAAAAAATGGATATCAAGAATTTTGACTTCAAAGGCAAATTCCAATATTATATCCAGCCTTATGGGCTGCAGCAAAGAAGTTTTTCATTGCATTCCCATCATCATATTTAGCCAAAAGAGGATTTAGAATGGTCAACAATCTATTAACAAAGAAAAGAAACAGATTGTCAATAGTGGAACGCAGCGATTTAAGATTGCTGATGACAAAAATGGCACCAAACATCGAAAAATTAGTGTCATCACACCAAGCTCAGCCCTCTCACTAATAATATTATATTCATTGTTTTAATAATATATATATATATTATATATACAGTATATATTTACTGTATTAATCATACTTTGAGCAATGCACCAATATTGTTAATATCTTCTAATAAAATAATTTTAAAAATCTGTCCTTTTTTTCAATATATAGTATAATATGGTTCACCCAAGGGGGGCGCTATCGAATCACTCTTTGAAAAAGTGGGCTCAGACCCAAAAAAGATTGGGAACCACTGCTGTAGACCTTCCCTTTCACTCTTGCTGAGACCCGTCTATCACAAATCACTCCTGACACTCTTTTCCACCCGCTCCACCCTGTCTGCACTTTCTTTTTCACCTCTCTTCCAAACTCCTGGTTTCTCTGTTCTGTTGCTCTCAGGTAAACACATTCACCTTCGCCAACACTACTCTCTGCATCCTCACCACTCCTCTGACCTCCGTCTCATTTACACACGTGTTCTGCCTTGTTCCTACTGACCTTCATTCCTCTCATCTCTAGAGCATATCTTCACCTCTCCAGGGTCTCTTTGACCTGCTTCCTATTCTCACTACAGACTACAATGTCATCAGCAAATATCATAGTCCATGGGGACTCCTGTCTAATCTTATCTGTCAATCTGTCCATCACCATCGCAAATAAGAAAAGGCTCAGAGCCGATCCCTGATGCAATCTCACCTCCACCTTGAATAAATCCGCCAATCCTACAGCAGACATCACCATTGGCATGCTTCCCTCGTACATATCCTGTACAACTCTTATAAACTTCTCTGCCACTCCCGACTTCCACATACAATGCCACAACTCCTCTCTAGGCACCCTGTCATTTGTTTTCTCCAGGTCCACAAAGACACAATGCAACTCCTTCTAGCCATCTCTACACTTCTCCATCAACACCCTCAGTGCTCTTTCCTGTCATGAAACCATACTGCTGCTCACTAATCATCACCTCCCTTCTTAACCTAACTTCCACTACTCTTTCCCATAACCTCATGCTGTGGCTCATCAATTGTATCCCCATGTAGTTGCTACAGCTCTGCACATCTCCTTAATTCTTAAAAACTGATACCAGTACACTTCTCCACTCCTCAGGCATCCTCTCACTTTCCAAGATTGCATTAAACTATCTGGTTAAAAACTTGATTGTCATCTCTCCTAAACACCTTCATGCTTCCACAGGTATGTCATCTGGACTAGTGGCCTTTGCATTCTTCATCCTCTTCATAGCTGTCTTTACTTCCTCCTTGCTAATCCATTGTACTTCCTGATTCACTATCTCCACATCATCCAACCTTCTTTATCTATCTCATTCTCTTCATTCATTAGCCTCTTAAAGCACTTTTGCCATCTGCTCAACATACACTCCTCGCTTGCGATTACGTTTCCATCTTTATGCTTTATCCCCCTAATCTGCTGCACATCTTTCCCAGGTTGGTCCCTCTGTCTAGCCAATCGGTACACATCCTTTTCTTCCTCCATAGTGTCCAACCTCTCATACAGCTCATCATGCCTTTTCTTTAGCCTTTGTCACCCCTCTCTTCACCTTATGTCTTGTCTACTTTCTGCATCTCTCTGACTATCCCACTTCTTCAACAAATTCTTTCTCTATATACTCTCCTGTATTTCCCCATTCCACCACCAGGTTTTCTTTTCCTTCTTCCTCTGTCCAGACGTCACGCCAAGCACCCTTCTTGGTGTCACCCTTACTACTTTTGCTGTATTTGCCTAGCTGTCTGGTAATTATTCACTGCCTCCCAACGACTGTCATTCCTCCTCCCTGAACTCAACCTTACAGTCTTGCTTTTTGCAACATCTGATCCTTAGCTCTGCCCTCACTCTACTCCTCTTCTTGATCTCTAACATCATCCTACAGACCACCGGTCTATGCTGCTTAACTATGCTTTCCTGCCACCACTTTGCAGTCTACAATCTCCTTTAGACTGACCCTCCTGCAAAAAATATAATTTTCCTGTGTTCATCTTTCTCCACTCTTCTTAAAATGCATATTCACCACAGCCACGTCCAACCTTTTCGCAAAATCCACTGTCCTGTGACCTTCTTCATTCCTCTCCTTGACACCATACCTACCCATCACCTCCTCGTCTTCTCTGTTCCCTTCACCAACATGTCCATTGAAATCCGCTCCCATCACAACTTTCTGTCCCTTGGGTACACTGCTCATCACTTCATCCAACTCACTCCAAAAATCTTTTCTCATCCATCGCACACCCAACTTGCAGGGCATATGCACTAATAACATTCATCATCACACCTCCAATGTCCAGGTTCACAATTTGAATCCACCTCCAATCCACCTGGCCTTACCCCCCTTCCATTTAGTCTGTTGCACACACAATATATCAACCTTCCTTCTCTCCATCATCTCTGCTAACTCTCTCCCCTTACCAGTCATATTGCTAACATTCAAAGATCCTACCCTCAGTTCCACTCTCTTTACCTTCCTCCTCTCCTCCTGCCTCCGGACACATCTCCCCCTCTTCTTCTCATTCTTCGGCCAACAGTAGCCCAATTTCTGCCAGCACCCTGTTGCCTAACAGTACTGGTGGCGGTCGTTGTTAACCTGGGGCTGGACCGATCCGGTATTGAAATTTGTTTTGTTATCCGCATATTGATTTGGCAAAATTTTACACTGGATGCCCTTCCTGACGTAACCCTCCCCATTTATCCGGGCTTGGGACCAGCACGAAGAAACACACTGGCTTGTGCATCCCCTGTGGCTGGGTTGAACTTTGGTAGGACCAATTTTGACAAGATGCAACAACATCTAAGGAGGAAACACTGGATAAGCTTTTAAGTGTGGAGACAGTCAAGGAGCAGTGGAACAGGTTTAAAAATGTTCTACATGTAATGCCGGACAGATATATACCTACTGTAAATTTGAAATTAATAGGAAATTAAAAAAACTCCACAGTGGATTAATAAAGATTTAAAAAAGAAGCTGAAAAGGGAAAAACTGCTTTATAAGGCATATAAGACTAATGATTGAAAAGTGAATCATAGAGCATATGAGAACATGAGAGCAACCATTAAAAAGGATATCAGTGAGGCTAAAAGACAGTCAGAGAGGAATATAGCAGATAAGGCAAAAGACGACTCAAAGAGATTCTTTAAGTAATTTAGTAGTAAAGGGGAATTAAAAGAGACAGACAATGAAATAGCGGATGCCCTAAACTTACATTTTTCTGAGGTGTTCACAAGTGAGCAAGTGGATAACCTCCCAGAGGTAAACGGGATACTAAGGAGGTACTGAGGAATTTGGAAATAGTAGAGGGAGAAGTACTGCTCAGATTAAATAGGCTGAAATCAAACAAATCACTAGGACCAGATAATATTTACCCTCGAGTTCTTAAGGAGGCTAGCGAGCACATATATAAACCCTTCACACATATTTTTAGGAAGTCACTGTGCACTGGAGATATTCCAAAGGATTGGAAAATGGCAAATATCCCATTATATAAAAAGGGTGACAGGGCAGATCGAAGGAACTATAGGCCAGTAAGCTTAACATGCATCATAGGAAAATTAAAGGAAGGAATTATTAAGGATAAGATTGAGCAACACCTGGCAAGGACAGGAGTTATTAGGAACAGTCCGCATGGATTCAGAAGAGGGAGGTTGTGTTTTACTAACATGCTGGAATTCTATGAGGAGGAAACAAAAGGATATGATCAAAGTGGAGCATATGATATTATTTATCTTGACTTATAGAAAGAATTTGATAAAGTGCCACATGAGAGGTTGGGCATCAAACTAAAAGAAGTGGGAGTTCAGGGTGATGTTTTTAGGTGGGTGCGGAATTGGATCAGACTCAGGAAGCAGATTACACCTTATGAGAAGGATTTAGGAGTCATAGTGGACTCTAAGCTATTGACTTCCCAACTGTGTTCAGAAGCCATTAAGAAGGCAAACAGAATGTTAGGTTATATAGCATGATGTGTGGAGTACAAGTCCAAGGAGGTTATGCTCAAGGTTTATAATGCACTGGTGAAGCCTCATCTGGACTACTGTATGCAGTACTGCAGTGCTAGAAAAGGTCCAGAGAAAATTGACTAGATAGATAGATAGATAGATAGATAGATAGATAGATAGATAGATAGATAGATAGATAGATAGATAGATAGATAGATAGATAGATAGATAGATAGATAGATAGATAGATAGATAGATAGATAGATAGATACTTTATTAATCCCAAGGGGAAATTCACAAAGGCTGATTCCAGGGCTACAAGGGTTGAATTATGAGGAAAGATTAAAAGAGCTGAGACTATACAGTTTAAGCAAAGAGGTTTAATTAATTTAATTAACAGGTGACATGATTGAAGTGTCTAAAATTATGAAGGGAATTAGTACAGTGGATCGAGACTGTTATTTTAAAATGAGTTCATCAAAAACACAGGGACAACAAGTTGGAAACTTCATCCATCCATCCATTTTCCAACCCGCTGAATCCGAACACAGGGTCACGGGGGTCTGCTGGAGCCAATCCCAGCCAACACAGGGCACAAGGCAGGAAACAATCCTGGGCAGGGTGCCAACCCACCGCAGGACACACACAAACACACCCACACACCAAGGCCAATTTAGAATCACCAATCCACCTAACCTGCATGTCTTTGGACTGTGGGAGGAAACCAGAGCGCCCGGAGGAAACCCACGCAGACACAGGGAGAACATGCAAACTCCACGCAGGGAGGACCCGGCAAGCGAACCCAGGTCCCCAGATCTCCCAACTGCGAGGCAGCAGCGCTACCCACTGCGCCACTGTGCTGCCCAGTTGGAAACTTGTTAAGGGTAAATTTCAAACAAACATTAGGAAGTTTTTCTTTACACAAAGAAAAATACACACTTGAAATAAGCTACCAAGTAGTGTGGTAGACAGTAAGACTTTAGGGACTTTCAAAACTCGACTTGATGTTTTTTGGAAGAAATAAATGGATAGGACTAGCAAGCTTTGTTGGGTTGAATGGCCTGTTCTCGCCTAGATTGTTCTAATGTTCTACCCAATATTACAACTACAAGTCATTGTTTTTAATTAATTCAGATCTCGAACTCTTTGCTAAAGTTCTGTTATCCATAAACTGATTCACCCCAATTAAACTCATTTTACTCTTTTCGCTTTGCTTCAGATAATCTTAGAAGACTCCTTCATATACTTAACAAAGCTCACTCCTTTCCTTCACGCACAGCTTTACTTTCCTTGGATGCTGAAAAGGCATTCACTTAATTAAACTGGGCATTGCTTTGGCAGGTGCTGGAGAAAGCTGGATTTAGTGCAGAGTCTGTGGGCATGATCAAAACATTACACTCTACCTCCGCGGGCATGTTGTTCACAAATGCAGACATATTTTCTCCTTTATATATTAATAAAAGTTCCAGACAGGGCTGTCCTCTAGCATCTCTTCTCTTTAATTTATGTTTAGAGCCATTGGCTGAGGATATTTATACATCTACATTATTATTTCACTACATAGCACTTATCACAGAACTTCATGTTATTCTGATAATATCCTCCTATATTTAGGAAATACACCAAAAGATCTCCAACACATTTTGGACATTTTTTAAATATTTAGAAATTATGTTAGGATATAACATGAATTGGTCGAATTCCTCCCTTCTACCACTTAACACCTCTGCCTGTTCTGCTACTAACCCTACTTTTGTTCCCATTACTATCCAGTTCAAGTATTCAGATATTGAAGTATCCTCCTTTATGCATTATACATGACACTGATATTTTAAAGTACTGTTGTGTCTAAGCAGATGTTAACACCTCAATTCAGTCATGGTCAAATTTACTAACGTCTTTTTAGTCAGATTAGGCGAAATTAGACAAATTCGATACAGAATTATCACATCCTAACATGGCATTATAGGAAGCATTATGACTAAAATTATGCAGTCAAGAAAAACAGATTACCTTTGAGGTACTGTAGGACCTGGGTGCTGAATTTGTTTGGATACAGGCCATCATGTCTGTAATAAAGTGGTTATCTCCCAGAAGAGGTAACATTTATCAATGAAGCTGATGTTTCGCCTTCTCATCCATGTGTTTCAGGCCAGGAATCAACTATAGGTTTAATCTGATCTATGAAGCCCTGGAAGTGGACCTGATACAATGATCCCTGAATGAGGGATGTGAAGTATGTCTTCAGGAGTTCCAACTGTCAATATCGAATGGTATTGGCTCCATGAATCTCTTGCTTCCTCCTCCTCCCTCCTTTTGGTCTGAGGTTTGTTCTCCTGCTTTCCAATTTTACATTGAACAGCAGGAGACCCACATTGAAACATGCTGTTCTAATCTGGGGTAGGTGTAAAGCAGAAATGTTATTGCCTGATTTAGACTAGTTCACTGGACTTACGTGTTACCCAAAGTTTCACACTAGATAAGTTCTCTGATCCCTGAGTGAGCTTTCCCTTAAGTTACCAATTGTACTCCACTACAAATTAAATTTAATCATATTTGCCAATTTAAAACTTACGACCTCCAAAAGTCTGCCTAGAGCACATTATAGTTTATGCCATACAAACTTGGAATAAAAATGAAAAGAAGTTGAGAACCATCCCCAAATGGCACATGCACTCACCTATATTTAATAATTGCCCAGGTTTCCTGCCTGCTTGGAGTCAGCATGGCATCAGTGCAATGACAGATCTGTACAGGGATTCTGGTCTTGGATCTTTCAAAAATATTCTTCTTTTTCTACTACCTACAGCTTCATTCAGTGCGTAGAGCACATTGTGTCTACCTTACATCTCCTTTACCCTGTCATCCTCTTTTCTCTCATCCTTTTCTTTTCCAAGAAAGCCCCTATCAGTTCTTTACTCCCTGCTATGTAAAGTTTCCTATATAACACTACTACTCAACTGTCAGTGAACCCAAGGCTTCACATTATAAACTCCTATTTGCTGGGATACAGTTTTCAATGTCACATTTTCATCCGGAAACTCCAATCATCAGTTTACTCATTTTAGGTTTGTACACTTAAATTTGTAGGTTATATTTGACTCTTTGTAAACTGCATTTATTGTACCTTAGGCCAGATCCCCCCCTATCCCAAATGCCCCTGTGATGCTCCTGTGACATTTATGCATATGTATGGGTTTTGTTTCCCTGTGCTGGCTTTCTGATCTCTAATAAATTGCTCGCTCTCTTAAATGCTATCAGTTCCTGTTCTTCTACTGTCACAAGTTCATATACTCTTATGTCTTTCAAGACTTGCTCTGTCAGTGAACCACTGCAAATTCATATGTCTCTGCACTGTAGCTGCTAAACCTTTTCTAGGATCTAGAAGGAAGTCTTCTGATCTAAGCTCCTTGATGAACTGACTGTTTACCTTTTACAACCTTATTTTTCTGGAGTTGTCTGAATCATGGATTATTTGACCATCCAGGAGGCCCATTCATAATTGGGAATCAGGTGCCCCGACCGTTAAATATTTAATGTGCAGATAAACATCATGCTGGCATAAATATAATACACAAAATTTCTCTTACAGTTTACTGCAATGTGATCATGTGGTCTTAGCATCCAACTTCTAGCACTATTAAATCAGACCTGGAAGCATTGTTATATTGTGAGTTATTCTAATTGTTAGACTCTTTTGAAGTTTACATTGTTAAAATGTTAAAGCATTTTTTGCATAAGGGCATTTGCACAGTAATTTCCATATAAGTTCTAAAAATATTTTATTTTTCTCTCTGCTTTGTTTGTTTAAAGCTGGGCTCTTTAATTTTTTCAGGACTATGCTATTTTAATGCTTATTCATAAGCTTGTTAAAGTATGCATCCAGATTGTCAAGTAAGCTACTGTGAGCACTACATATTTATGTCTTTTCTGGGGCCTTTCAGGAGTTTTGAGCTACATGCTGTTAATAACCTAGCAACTCAACAACTTCATATTTTTTTTCTTTTACATTTGTACATGCCTACTGGTTATTATAAAAAGAGATAGCCATAATAAGTGGTCCAGAGAAAGTCTGTATTTATAAGAGTTGATCACGTGTGTTCTGTGATTGTAGTTCTTGGAGAGGAGGTTCATTCTTTAATCAGCCACATCCAATATTTGAAAATAAGTTCTAAACCTCTGCTGCCTGCTAAACAAGCTGTTAACAATATCTATGCCAAAAATTGAGTACCTTATTCATTATTGTGGTTATCCTGAAGGCTGTTAGGCTTTTTAACCAGGTGTCAATTGCTTTTTAATTTACATCTCTTTTCCTTCTGACAAGATGAATGTTGTTTTTATTAGGCCTTAATTAAATGGGGAAAAAATAAAAAGGATGAGCACAGAAGTCAATTAAAGAATATATTGTATCTTCTAAACAATTGATTGGAAAAATGAATGTCAAAGAAAGAATCTGTAATCATCCGATTATAAACAATACAAAAATGAAACATGAAAAAATAATTTGGAACAAAATGCTCAAAAATACAAAAGTAGACTCCAAAGTAACTAACTAAATGAAAATCAACATGGCCTAAATAAGTTAGCCATAAGGATACACAAAAGATTATCCAGGAAAAATAAATCAAAAACAGAAACAAAAAGAAGAATAATGTAAAAATGGTATAAAGATTTACATATATATATACAGAAATTAAATACATTTGAAATGAAATAAAGGGACCCAGTAACACACATATAAATATATAAAAAGAAAAAAGAGGTAGCAGAATAAAACATACACAAATATATATATAAAATAATATACTGTACACATATATATTGACAAATACAGCTTCAGATCATACTCAGAAAATGTATCTGTCTAGTATTCAAAGCAGAGGTTTTATCCATCCATCCATTGTCTCCCACTTATCCGAGGTCGGGTTGTGGGGGCAGCAGCTTGAGCAGAGATGCCCAGACTTCCCTCTCCCTGGCCACTTCTTCTAGCTCTTCCGGGAGAATCCCAAGACGTTCCCAGGCCAGTCGAGAGACATAGTCCCTCCAACGTGTCCTGGGTTTTCCCCGGGGCCTCCTCCCGGTTAGATGTGCCCAGAACACCTCACCAGGGAGGCGTCCAGGAGGCATCCTGATCAGATGCCCGAGCCACCTCATCTGACTCCTCTCGATGCGGAGGAGCAGCGGCTCTACTCTGAGCCCCTCCCGGATGACTGAGCTTCTCACCCTATCTTTAAGGGAAAGCCCAGACACCCTGCGGAGGAAACTCATTTCAGCCGCTTGTATTCGCGGAGGTTTTATAACAAATTCTAATGGAAAAATAGATTTTGTTGATCTGCATAGAATAGTCTAAAATATGTCAATGTTCTTATGATTTAACACTCTGAATTTCAACGTTTTGTGAATGAAATCCTATTCTTCAAGTCATTATTGTTACATACATTAAAATAAAATAAAGAAATACAATGTGAATTAAATGAAGTCTAGAAATTTGAGATACAAAAAGATGGGGGTTGTGACAATAAATTATTAAAAATTAGCTGTGCTATTTGTAAAAGCAGTGTTAATATTTGTGAGACACCATCTGTTGGAATAACAGAGATGTAGGTAGAAATCAGATGAACAAACAGACAAACACACATACACATCCTTTTATTAAGGTGGTTAAGTTACCTTTTACTGAGGTAAAACAATTACTACTTGTTGGATAACATGATGTTAGTAATGGTGATTGCATGCGTGCATGGACAATGAGCGCATATATGTTTGGACATGTGTGAGAATAGCGTGCACCTTCGATTGATGTGATTTCGAGACTTAAAAAATACAGAGTTCGGTGAACTTTGTAGACCAGGCATGTCAAACTCACTACCATTGGTGGGCTGCTTCAACTGCCATACGTGCGTCAGCGGGCAGTACTGTAACAAATACTATTATACTGTTATACAAAGTCCATCCATCCATCCATCCATTGTCTCCCGCTTATCCGAAGTCGGGTCGCGGGGGCAGCAGTTTGAGCAGAGATGCCCAGACTTCCCTCTCCCCGGCCACTTCTTCTAGCTCTTCTGGGAGAATCCCAAGGCGTTCCCAGGCCAATCAAGAGACATAGTCCCTCCAACGTGTCCTGGGTCTTCCCCGGGGCCTCCTCCCCGTTAGACGTGCCCGGAACACCTCACCAGGGAGGCGTCCAGGAGACATCCTGATCAGATGCCCGAGCCACCTCATCTGACTCCTCTCGATGCGGAGGAGCAGCGGCTCTACTCTGAGCCCCTCCCGGATGACTGAGCTTCTCACCCTATCTTTAAGGAAAAGCCCAGACACCCTGCGGGGGAAACTCATTTCAGCCGCTTGTATTCGCGATCTCGTTCTTTCGGTCACTACCCATAGCTCATGACCATAGGTGAGGGTAGGAACATAGATCGACTGGTAAATTGAGAGCTTCGCCTTACGGCTCAGCTCCTTTTTCACCACGACAGACCGATGCAGCGCCTGCATTACTGCGGATGCCGCACCGATCCGCCTGTCGATCACACGCTCCATTCTTCCCTCACTCGTGAACAAGACCCCGAGATACTTGAACTCCTCCACTTGGGGCAGGATCTCGCTCCCAACCCTGAGAGGGCACTCCACCCTTTTCCGGCTAAGGACCATGGTCTCGGATTTGGAGGTGCTGATTCTCATCCCAGCCGCTTCACACTCGGCTGCGAACCAATCCAGAGAGAGCTGAAGATCACGGCCTGATGAAGCAAACAGGACAACATCATCTGCAAAAAGCAGTGACCCAATCCTGAGCCCACCAAACCGGAGCCCCTCAACGCCCAGGCTGCGCCTAGAAATTCCGTCCATAAAAGTTATGAACAGAATCGGTGACAAAGGGCAGCCCTGGCGGAGTCCAACTCTCACTGGAAATGGGTTCGACTTACTGCCGGCAATGCGGACCAAGCTCTGGCACCGATCGTACAGGGACCGAACAGCCCTTATCAGGGGGGCCGGTACCCCATACTCTCGGAGTACCCCCCACAGGATTCCCCGAGGGACACGGTCGAATGCCTTTTCTAAGTCCACAAAACACATGTAGACTGGTTGGGCAAACTCCCATGCACCCTCCAGGACCCTGCTAAGGGTATAGAGCTGGTCCACTGTTCCGCGACCAGGACGAAAACCACACTGTTCCTCCTGAATCTGAGGCTCGACTATCCGACGGACCCTCCTCTCCAGGACCCCTGAATAGACTTTTCCAGGGAGGCTGAGGAGTGTGATCCCTCTGTAGTTGGAACACACCCTCCGATCCCCCTTCTTAAAGAGGGGGACTACCACCCCGGTCTGCCAATCCAGAGGCACTGTCCCTGATGTCCATGCGATGTTGCAGAGGCGTGTCAACCAAGACAGTCCTACAACATCCAGAGCCTTGAGGAACTCCGGGCGTATCTCATCCAACCCCGGGGCCCTGCCACCAAGGAGTTTTTTGACCACCTCGGTGACCTCAGTCCCAGAGATGGGGGAGCCCACCTCTGAGTCCCCAGGCTCTGCTTCCTCATTGGAAGGCATGTTAATGGGATTGAGGAGGTCTTCGAAGTACTCCCCCCACCGACCCACAACGTCCCGAGTCGAAGTCAGCAGCGCACCATCCCCACCATATACAGTGTTGACACTGCACTGCTTCCCCTTCCTGAGACGCCGGATGGTGGACCAGAATCTCCTCGAAGCCGTCCGAAAGTCGTTCTCCATGGCCTCCCCAAACTCCTCCCATGCCCGAGTTTTTGCCTCAGCAACCACCAAAGCCGCATTCCGCTTGGCCTGCTGGTACCTATCAGCTGCCTCCAGGGTCCCACAGGACAAAAGGGTCCTGTAGGACTCCTTCTTCAGCTTGACGGCATCCTTCACCGCCGGTGTCCACCAACGGGTTCGGGGATTGCCGCCACGACAGGCACCGACCACCTTACGGCCACAGCTCCGGTCAGCCGCTTCAACAATAGAGGCACGGAACATGGCCCATTCGGACTCAATGTCCCCCACCTCCCTCGGAATGTGGTCGAAGTTCTGCTGGAGGTGGGAGTTGAAGCTACTTCTGACAGGGGGCTCTGCCAGACGTTCCCAGCAGACCCTCACAACACGTTTGGGCCTACCACGCCTGACCGGCATCCTCCCCCACCATCGAAGCCAACTCACCACCAGGTGGTGATCAGTTGACAGCTCCGCCCCTCTCTTCACCCGAGTGTCCAAGACATGTGGCCGCAAGTCCGACGACACGACCACAAAGTCGATCATCGAACTGAGGCCTAGGGTGTCCTGGTGCCAAGTGCACATATGAACACCCCTATGCTTGAACATGGTGTTCGTTATGGACAATCCGTGACGAGCACAGAAGTCCAATAACAAAACACCGCTCGGGTTCAGATCGGGGGGGCCATTCCTCCCAATCACGCCCTTCCAGGTCTCACTGTTATTGCCCACGTGAGCATTGAAGTCTCCCAGCAGAACGAGGGAGTCCTCAGAAGGTATGCCCTCTAGCACCCCCTCCAGGGACTCCAAAAAGGGTGGGTACTCTGAACTGCTGTTCGGTGCATACGCACAAACAACAGTTAGGACCCGTCCCCCCACCCGAAGGCGAAGGAAGGCTACCCTCTCGTCCACCGGGGTAAACCCCAATGTACAGGCTCCAAGTCGGGGGGCAATAAGTATACCCACACCCGCTCGGCGCCTCTCACCGGGGGCAACTCCAGAGTGGTACAGAGTCCAGCCCCTCTCAAGGAGATTGGTTCCAGAGTCCAAGCTGTGTGTCGAGGTGAGTCCAACTATATCTAGCCGGAACCTCTCAACTTCGCGCACTAGCTCAGGCTCCTTCCCCTTCAGAGAGGTGACATTCCATGTCCCAAGAGCCAGCTTCTGTAGCCGAGGATCGGACCGCCAAGGTCCCCGCCTTCGGCCACCACCCAACTCACACTGCACCCGACCTCCTTTGTTGTACAAAGTTACTGTAGCATTCTTTCCAATACTGAAAACTTTAAAAAATGTAACACAAAGTTTAAAGTTTAAAGAAAAGCAATTTATTTCCATGCAGTCTCCATACAACAGTGTAGAATTAGAGTCTTAACCTCTTAGCTAGGTCCTTATTATATTACTAGGCTCGCCCGCCTTTTAAGGCGACCGACTTTTATCCTCAAGTTGTGTGCGCTCCATGTGTACATAAGGCATGTAAGTGTAGGGAATGAGAACATCATAGTGCCCATTCATAACATCTCCCGAAAACCTAAGTTTTTTTATCCCCTCTAGTGCCTGTCCAAACTTGGAGTGTAGGACTCCATAATAATATACTTGAAACTCATTGGGAAACAACTCTCCCGCTGCCATTAGCTCAGAAATGGTACCATAAGTTTGAGACTTTGACATTTCAGTGAGATACTGAAGCTCATTTGTAGGCCTATAAGAGATTCCTGATGGCATCATTGTAAATGGCTGAAACCTTGACCAATTACGTAAAACATGTCGTACAATGTCAGCCTGAATCTGTACCGCTAAAGATGGAGTTTCATGCACTAAATAAGCTATAGATGAGAATAAGCAAGCACCATCTCCCCTGATATTTACTACGCGGTGAGGTATTTGTACTCCATCAACATTAATTATTTCCAGAGACATAATTTTGTCTATTTTTCCAGCGCATTGCGAACAAAAGCAAGGGAACGATGGGAGCACCAGAACTCTGCTCACATCGCGTCGCTTCGTACCGCAAGCCGCAAGTAGTAAGTCTGTGATAAGCGGAATATCGCTAAGCTTTGCACTCACGGGACGGAAGGACAATCCCGACCGCTTTTATATAGTGTCTTGATGATTGACATTCATTATATTATATTCATTGCTTATATAGGAGCCTTACATTGTGATATTTATTTCTTTTGTCCCGACACTTGGCATCTCTTGTTAGTAACCAGTTCGTCAATATCAGGCTTGAAATCTTGTGCAGCTGCAACTTTTATGAGGGATGAAAGGTGCTCGACGGTAAGTCTTGAGCGATGTGGGGTTTTGGTAGCTTTCATTAACAAAAACAATTGCTCAAAATGGTAAGTGCTTCCGAACATTGACAGTACTCTCGATGCCAACTTACAGATCTGCACATACGAGGGTGGCAGGTAAGCATACAAGCCTGGCACACCAACTTCGTTGTATTTTGCCTTCAGAATAGAATCTGACTGCACTTCGATCAATTCCATTTGGATATTCTCAGGCGCATTCTCAACGTTGTAAGAGAACAGCGCAATGCCCTGCATGTTTGTGTGAACTGAAATCACGAAAATGCTCACTGAATTCATTGCTCAATAATTCAAGTTGGATAACAAATCCTCCAAAAATCAAATTTTACTTTACTAAGTTTACTTCAAAGTTTATATTGTAAAATAAGCCGATATGCAAAAAGCCACCTGACATACAATAATTATACAAACTCAAAATCACAAAAATATGTTAATAAACAACTCACCAACTTCTCGCGTCCACTTCAGATCTTCAGCTGTAGTCTGCACTAACTGTTCGTTACAATACTATCACAAAATTACATGAAACTAGAGCAAAAAACGTGAAAATATGCGGGCTATTACTACTTGTGATGGTCAGTTCTGCCCAGTGGTCAGTCTCAGCAGCCCAGCCAGTAGTGTAGCCTGCCATGGGCAGCTCTAGGCTCGTGGCGGCCCTGGGCAGAGAAAGAATCGGCGGCCCCTTCGTCTGGCAATGTCAATATGGTATCTTATGAAAGCGTTGCGGACACTGCATTGCCTCTTTGTGCTCATGACAAGCTTCTATATACGCGTGTCCGTAACTTGAAAACCAAGTGGCGGCCCATGATATTCTCATTACGGAAAAAAATTATAATACTACATAGCTTACTGCTCCGACTCTAGTGACATTTGTAAATACAGCGTACTAATTAACAAGAAACAGAATGTTTTTCGGCCACATTGCCGTCAGCTGTGTCGTTATTTTCTCTTTCTGTTTTATATTCAATATATATTGGCGTGGCGGCCCCTGGGATTTGGCGGCACTGTGCAGGTGCACAGTTTGCACATGCCTAAGGCCACCCCTGTTGCAGCCTAGCACTTCAGTTGTGACGCTGCGGCTCATTAACTTTGGACAAGGCTCACGGCTATACTAGCAGATGACGTTTCCAGTACCGTAATGCCATGGGAAAACGCGCTTTTGTCAGAAGGCAGAAGTAAGAAAAGTCAATAAGTAACACCGAAGATGCAGAATGATTCAATCACAAATGATAGTAATAATTTTGTACAAGTTCAGTGCTAACTAGGATCTGTCATGCAGGCCGCACAGATTTCTGTTGCGGGCCGCATGCGGCGCGGGGGCCGCGAGTTTGACATGCCTGTTGTAGACACAACATTTGGCGACGAGAATGGCTGAACTTTCACTGCAACCACCTCCTTTCTTACCTTTACCTGGTGATACTTCTGTGCCTTGGACTTGTTGGTTTGAATTTTTTCAAACTTATCTGATTGTGCTTGGCTTGGACTCTGTACCTGATGCACGCAAGCATGCCATCTTGCTCCATTGTCTGGGCACAGAAAGGCAGCGTGTTTTTCATACAATGGGGACAACCGACTCATACGACACGGCAGTTCAGAGCGTCCTTTTACGGCAGTTTCACTTTTATCAGCGTAGCGAGTTGGCAGGTGAGTCAATCCGACAATATACAGCCGTGCTACGGGAATTAGCAGGGCACTGCAATTTTGGTCCGCTTCAGAACGAGATGATAAGAGATCAGCTGATAGAGAAAACGCATAGTGCACCTGTGAGGGAGAGATTATTGATGGAATCTGAGGAACTCCCACTAGAGAAAGCAAAAGAGATTGCGTGCCAGGTTGAATTAGCAGTGAAGAGCGCGGGGGCCGCGAGTTTGACATGCCTGTTGTAGACACAACATTTGGCGATGAGAATGGCTGAACTTTCACTGCAACCACCTCCTTTCTTACCTTTACCTGGTGATACTTCTGTGCCTTGGACTTGCTGGTTTGAATTTTTTCAAACTTATCTGATTGTGCTTGGCTTGGACTCTGTACCTGATGCACGCAAGCATGCCATCTTGCTCCATTGTCTGGGCACAGAAAGGCAGCGTGTTTTTCATACAATGGGGACAACCGACTCATACGACACGGAAGTTCAGAGCGTCCTTTTACGGCAGTTTCACTTTTATCAGCGTAGCGAGTTGGCAGGTGAGTCAATCCGACAATATACAGCCGTGCTATGGGAATTAGCAGGGCACTGCAATTTTGGTTCGCTTCAGAACGAGATGATAAGAGATCAGCTGATAGAGAAAACACATAGTGCACCTGTGAGGGAGAGATTATTGATGGAATCTGAGGAGCTCCCACTAGAGAAAGCAAAAGAGATTGCGTGCCAGGTTGAATTAGTAGTGCAGAGCGCGGCACAGCTAACAGCAGCTCCTGCTTTATCAGTGCAGACATTACAGCCCGCTTTCAGTGATAACTATGCAGAGACAGCTGACCCAGTCCTGTAAGGGTGGAGAAACCCCAAATATTTCAGGACAATATTGTGGGAATTGTGGAAGTAAACATCACCAGCACAGAGACTCAATTTGTCCAGCAAGAGGTCAGAGATGTAGAAAATACAACAAATGAAACCATTTTGGCAAGATGCTGTCGTTCGTCCAAAGTGCCTGCATCTGGGTAGCCCTCACCTTCACATTCAGCACCAGCATCCATCCATGCAGTGCAGTCTCGTTCTCCTAACTTCAAAACATGTGCAGTATATATACAGGATGTGTGCATACCTTTGCTTTTGAATATGGGCGCTAAAGTGTCTCTTCTTAATTATGCTACATACAAGCAGTTTTATTCTCAGTTACCTTTGCAGAGGCCATCTATAGCTCTGGCCGGTTATGGGCACACTAAGATTGATGTTCTGGGAACTTTGCTGATACATGTTCATTATGAAACAAGATCTCTTTCTGAATTTTGCTTTCATGTAACAAAGCAAGGAGACAATATTCTGGGTATTGACCTTTTCCTCAGACTCAGATTTACTGTTCTACGATGGTGCAGAAATCCTGCAAGTCACTTCTCCGTGGGTTCAGAAATGGACTGCCCTGTTTAATGGCCTAGGATGCCTATTGGAGTTTGTGCACAAGTCCAGACTTAATCCATCCATACCTCCTGTCATTTAGCCACTGCGCTGATCACCGCTAGCACTGAGAGATGATGTTACTACACAGCTAAAACAGCTTCTGGAGGAAGGGATTATAGAACCAGTTAGTGGATCGCCCTGGATCTCCAATCTAGTAATTGCACCTAAAAAGTCAGGCGGGTGGTTACGTCTTTGTATTGACCTTCGTGCAGTTAACCAGGCTGCGGTCTCGGACAGATACTCACTACCAACAGCTGAGAAGATTACATCTCTTTTCTTTTTTTTTTTTTTTATATTTTTATTTTATTAATTTTCATTGTAATAATTCCATACAAATAGATCAATTTATAACCCAACAAAATTGAAGACAAATCAAACCCCACCCCTGAGAAGGAGCGCTTAGCTAAAGGAAAATTGCTTAGGGCTTTTTAATAAGGCAACATTAAACAAAAGAAAGGGAGAAGTAAATATATATGTAAATAAGAGATGGAGAAGGGAATTAAATGCGGTAATAGTTATTTCTCTTATTCTAAAATAATATTGATTAAATCCTGCCAGGTTTTGAAAAAATTTTGTACAGATCCTCTAACTGAGAATTTGATTTTTTCCAATTTCAAATAATATAAAACATCGGTTTCCCACTGACTTATCAGAAGAGAATTAGGATTCTTCCAATTTAACAAAATAAGTCTGCGTGCCAAAAGTGTAGTGAATGCAATCACCGTTTGCTTGTCCTTCTCCAATTCAAGTCCATCTGGAAGAACTCTTTTCAAGTCCATCTCTTTTCATGGTTCCACTGTTTTCACTAAACTGGACTTACAACAAGGCTACCTGCAGATACCACTACATCCTGATAGTAGGGATCTCACTGCATTTGTCACACACCTTGGGGTGTTCCGTTATACCAGTATGCCATTTGGACTTTGCTCTGTGCCCAGTTGTTTTCAAAAAATAATGTCATCACTCTTGGCTGGGATGTCAGGAGTATGTCTGCTTCTAGATGACAACGTAGTGCATGGACCAACACTCTCTGTCCATAATGAAAGGATACAACGTGTGTTACAGCAACTTACAAAGTACAACTTCACCTTAAATGAGGAGAAGTGTATCTTTGCAGCATCAGAAATTGATTTTGTCGGGTTCCACTTATCAGCTGAAGGTATTAAACCCTTGCAGTCCAATGTAGATGCTGTTTGCAGTCTTCCTAAACCCAGTTCAGCAGCACAAGTTGCTTCATTTTTAGGCATGACATCCTATTACTTATGCTTTCTGCCACAATATCAGCTATCACAACCCCACTACGTGAGCTCATAAAAAAGGATGTACCCTGGGACTGGACCTCTGCATGCGTTGAAGCATTCCATCTCCTGAAACAACAACTCACGACTGCACCAGTTCTCTGTCATTTTAACCCAGAGGGTATAAAAATTTTTACTTGTGATGCCTCTGCCTTGGCCTTGGGAGATGTTTTCTCACAGATGGAAAGAGGGATGGAAAAGCCAGTTGCATTTACCTCCAGAGCACTGAGCCTGACTGAACAAAAATACTCTGCAGGGGAATGTGATGCTTTAGCATGCATTTGGGCTTGTGAGCGATGTCATATTTATTTGTATGGAAGACCATTCATTCTGAGGACAGATTATCAGGCTCTCACTTCTTTGCTGTCAACATCTGGAACAGGACACAAGCCCCTCCGGTTACATAGGTGGTCTGATCGTTTACAACAATATAATTTCCAACTGGAATTTAAGCCAAGACGGGTAAATATAGTAGCTGACCTACTGTCACGCTTTACACCAGCACTGGAGCCACTTCACAACCAAGTTGCCGACACAGAAAATGACCTTATTCAGCTGCTGCATGGACTGTTACAGGATATTGTATCAATTACAGAGCTTTAGCAAGCTTCAGAAGAGGATACTGTATTCAAATTATTATGCACTTATATTAGAGAGAGCTGTCCCAAACATGTATCTGATGAGATGATCCCATTTGCACATGTGAAAGAGGAACTATCATGTTGGAATGACACCTGCATTGCTCTGGGTTATTGTGCTGTGGTGCCACAAAGTTTGCGGTCTTATATTTTGGTGATGGCTCATGAGGGTCACCTAGGAATTGTTAAAATAAAACAGATGCCAAGATTGAGTATGGTGGCCAGGTATTGACAACGATATAGAAGTCCTTGTTAAGGATTGCTCTGCTTGTCTGGTTAATGGAAAGACAGGGTTACCTACTCCTCCACCACTTCAGCCCCTTCAGTGGCCAGCACACCCATGGGAGCACCTGCAGCTAGACATTTGTGGTGAACTTCACAGTGCTCCTCCCCATCATCGTTTTCTTGTGGTTATATTGATCTGCACTCTAAGTGGCCTGAAGTTGTTCCGGTGAGTACAGTCACTTCAAAGACTGTGATAAGTGTACTGGAGGCTCTGATAACCCGTTTTGGACTTCCAGGTGTAATCACAATTGACAATGGGCCTCAATTTATCTCAGCAGAATTCACATCATTCCCAAAGAATCATGGCATTGAACACCGCAAGATAGCTTATTATAACCCACAGGCAAATGGAGGGGTAGAGAGATTTAATCAGTCACTTAAAAATAGTATCCAGGCACATCTTGCTCAAGGTTGCAATTTTTAGACTGCCCTCAACCAAACCCTACTTCACTACCGGGCAACTCAACACTCAACCACTGGGAAATCACCAGCTAAGTTAATGATGGGTCGGGAACTCCCACTTCCACTAGATCATCTTTGCCCAATGGCTTTAAGCCATTCTGCACCCTCAGCAATTGCCAAAGTCAGACAAGGGCAAAAGAAAATGAAACAGCAATTTGTCAGCGCTACAGAGTGAAGTTGTCTAATATCAGTGCCAGTGACTGGGTAAGAGTACAGAAGTTACATCATGCTGATAAGCTGGACTCCTTTCTTTCTTCACACCTTCAAATTACTAGGCAATTGGGGCCAGCCACATTTCTGTTACAGGATGGCTCTCGCTGGCATGCCTGTCGCCTGCATAAAGTGTCAGCACCTGACCTTAACATACCAAGGTCTCAGTTTCATAGTACCCATTTAGGTCAGCAGCTTCATCAGATACAGCCGTAGCAATGCATCTGTAGTGGCACCCCAGATCTCCCAACCATCAGTTGCTCAACAGCAACGACCCCAGTGGGTCCGGCAATGTCCAGGGGCCTCATGTATAAATGGTGCGTATGCACAAAAATGTTGCATACTCCCATTTCCACGCTCACATCGCGATGTATAACACCTAAACTTGGAGTAAAGCCATGCACATTTTTGTGCCAGCTAAATGCTTGGCATACGCAAGTTCTCCGCTCGGTTTTGCAAACTGGCGGCACCCAGCATCAAAGCAGTGCTTTTGTTCCAGTGTTGTTTCCCTTTCTTTTTTAGATCTACATCCCTGACACAGCTTTATCAAATACACTGAAATTAACTGCATATTGTTTATTAGTTTAAGGCATCTGATTGTAATTAACTCATAACCATATAATGGTGCACAGAATGGCCAAACTATTCCAAATACTATAGCTGCTTTAGTGTTGTTACTCTCAGTGTGCAACTGAGTATTTGATCCTCTGTATCCGAGTGTGGAATCACAGCTCTACAGCAGCTAAACAGAAAGAGGATTATCGGGAAACAGCATCAAGCACACGCTGCCTCAGCCATGCGCACAGCCTATTTGAACTTCGCCCATACAGTGCGGCAAACACTTCAGAAACTTTCCTGCAGGGACCTCGCGATTCAGAAACAGTTTCATCCCAAGAGCTCTAAATGCACTCAATTAGTCCCACGGACCCCGTGACCCTGTAGTTAGGATTTAGGATAATGGATGGAAGTGCTCCTTGTAGAACTGTTTGTACTTATAAGTACAATTACCTCACTGTAAACTTGCAATACAATTATAATATTGCACAACCTGTGCCACTTTATAAAGTGCGTATTTACATGATGATGATATCATTTTTAAGATGAAATGCAACAAAATATGTTTATTATATTATACAGATAAAACTTTAATTTAATTTAAATAATCTATATTGTTAATAATTAAACATGTGAGGATACGGTGTCGCAGCGCTAGTAAGGAGCTGGCGCCACGTTCAGGGATTGTTCCTGCCTCTCACTGTATTCTTGCTGGGGCTGGCGCAACACTGGAAGGATAGATGGATAGAATAATTAAACTAATTAAACATGTACTATGAAGATAAATGTTTCTTAAAGGTTTTGAAGAATAGGAGTTCTAAGCTTACAGATGGTTTAATGTCTATTACAGAACTGATTGTGTGGCAATTGGGTATTTGGAGTAAGAAAGGGAAGGACAGGAATTGGTTAGTACGTTTGAAACAGACAGTACTGCTGCAATAAATTATTTCATTGAAGGTCGCGCATGGCGCAGCAAGCATTTTGCGTGAGGCATAAACAATCTTTGGACCAGGCGCCAGCTCATCACTATCACTGCGCCAATGAGGCAGGGCTAACCTCTTACTCAATAAGATCATAATGAACAAGGTTATCATCAAAGCAATTTATTTGTTGGAGCTGCGCAAAGGTGAGCTAATAAATAAAGAAGATACCTATGTATAGTAAACTGAGAGACAAATATATGTGTGGAAAAAAGGTTACAAATACTTAAATATAAGCAACAAAATACTGTGATTGTAAGTCAAATGAGGCAGACCATTTAGGTAAAAGTCCATTACTGACAGTTTTTAACACAGGCAATACATTCTGCTCCTTCTGTTTTTCACACTTCTTACTTTCTATTTGCATTTGACTTTCTTATTTCATAGGTTTGATACATACTGGACATGAATCTTGTGTGATTTCCATGCTGGTTTTGGCTGTTTGATTATTTCTGTTTTTGTTGTTGTAACTATACTTATTTTAAGACTGAGTCAATCATGCTTTATTTTAACATTCTAAAACAAATTGAAAAACCTGTCTTTTTCTGTGTATTTTAGGAGGGTTTTTCTTGGGCTATGAAAGATGATTTGGCTAGACAGCATATACTGTCAGGTCCATAAGTATTCAGACAGTGACACAATTTTCACAATTTTAGCGCTATACAACACCACATCCATCCATCCATCCATCCATCCATCCATCCATCCATCCTCTTCCGCTTATCCAAGGTCGGGTCGTGGGGGCAGCAGCTTGAGCAGAGATACCCAGACTTCCCTCTCCCCGGCCACTTCTTCTAGCTCTTCCGGGAGAATCCTGAGGCGTTCCCAGGCCAGCCGGGAGACATAGTCCCTCCAGCGTGTCCTGGGCCTTCCCCGGGGCCTCCTCCCGGTTGGACGTGCCCGGAACACCTCACCAGGGAGGCGTCCAGGAGGCATCCTGATCAGATGCCCGAGCCACCTCATCTGACTCCTCTCGATGCGAAAGAGCAGCGGCTCTACTCTGAGCCCCTCCCGGATGACTGAACCTCTCAACCCTACCTTTTAGGGAGAGCCCAGACACCCTGTGGAGGAAACTCATTTCAGCTGCTTGTATTCGCAATCTCGTTCTTTCGGTCACTACCCATAGCTCATGACCATAGGTGAGGGTAGGAACATAGATCGACTGGTAAATTGAGAGCTTTGCCTTACGGCTCAGCTCCTTTTTCACCACGACAGACCGATGCAGAGTCCGCATCACTGCGGGTGCCGCACCGATCCGCCTGTTGATCTCACGCTCCATTCTTCCCTCACTCGTGAATAAGACCCCAAGATACTTGAACTCCTCCACTTGAGGCAGGATCTCGCTCCCAACCCTGAGAGGGCACTCCACCCTTTTCCAGCTGAGGACCATGGTCTCGGATTTGGAGGTGCTGATTCCCATCCCAGCCGCTTCACACTCAGCTGCGAACCGATCCAGAGAGAGCTGAAGATCACGGTCTGATGAAGCAAACAGGACAACATCATCTGCAAAAAGCAGTGACCCAATCCTGATTCCACCAAACTGGATCCCCTCAACACCCTGGCTGCGCCTAGAAATTCTGTCCATAAAAGTAATGAACAGAATCGGTGACAAAGGGCAGCCCTGGCAGAGTCCAACTTTCACTGGAAACGGGTTCGACTTACTGCCGGCAATGCGGACCAAGCTCTGACACCGGTTGTACAGGGACCGAACAGCAATATCAGGGGTCCGGTACCCCGTACTCCCACAGCATCCCCCACAGGATTCCCCGAGGGACATGGTCGAACGCCTTTTCCAAGTCCACAAAACACATGTAGGCTGGTTGGGCGAACTCCCATGCACCCTCCAGGACTCTGCTAAGGGTGTAGAGCTGGTCCACTGTTCCGCGACCAGGACGAAAACCACACTGTTCCCCCTGAATCCAAGGTTCAACTATCCGACGGACCCTCCTCTCCAGAACCCCCGAATAGACTTTTCCAGGGAGGCTGAGGAGTGTAGTTCTGTAGTTGGAACACACCCTCCGGTCCCCCTTCTTCAAGAGGGGGACCACCACCCCGGTCTGCCAATCCAGAGGCACTGTCCCTGATGTCCATGCGATGTTGCAGAGACGTGTCAACCAAGACAGCCCTACAACATCCAGAACCTTGTGGAACTCCGGGCGTATCTCATCCACCCCCGGGGCCCTGCCACCAAGGAGTTTTTTGACCACCTCGGTGACCTCAGTCCCAGAGATGGGGGAGCTCACCTCCGAGTCTCCAGGCTCTGCTTCCTCATTGGAAGGCAGCAGCGCACCATCCCCACCATATACAGTGTTGACACTGCACTGCTTCCCCCTCCTGAGACGCCAGACGGTGGACCAGAATCTCCTCAAAGCCGTCCGAAAGTCGTTCTCCATGGCCTCCCCAAACGCCTCCCATGCCCGAGTTTTTGCCTCAGCAACCACCGAAGCCGCATTCCGCTTGGCCTGCTGGTACCTATTAGCTGCCTCCAGATGAGCCCATGGGAAGGGGGACCTACATTGCCTCTTCGGGCTGTGCCTGGCCGAGCCCCATGGGTGCAAGCCCGGCCACCAGGCACTCGCCATCAAGCCCCACCTCCAGGCCTGGCTCCAGAGGGGGGCCCCGGTGACCCGCGTCTGGGCGAGGGAAAACGCCGTCCAAATTTTTTATTCATCATAGGAGGTTGACAACACCACAATAGATCTGAAATAAAGTAATCATTATATGATTAAAGTGTAGACTTTAAGCATTTAAGGGGCTTATCAAAACTATCATTTCTCTGCATTGTGCTCCACCTCTCCCCCCATTTCAAGGGGCTCAAAAGTACATTGACATTTCACTGACAAGCTGTTGCACAACCAGACAGGAGAAGTTCCCTCATTATTTTATTAACTATTAAGCAGGTAAAAGTCCTGGAATTGATTCCAAGTGTGGAATTTGCATTTTGAAGCTGTCACTGTGAACTCCCAATATCAGGTCCAAAGTGCAGCCCCATGCAACTAAAACAGTCCATTATTAGGCAGAGAACAAAATAAACACTTTAGAGAGATAGCAGAATGGCAAGGAGAGGTCAAATCAACCATTTGGTATTAACACACTGGTGAACTCAGCAACACCAGAAGGTCTGGAAAACCACAGAAGACATCTGTTATGAACGATTGCAGAATTCTGTACTTGGTGAAGCAGAAACCCTTCACAACATTTAGCCAAACTAAGAATACTCTCTGGGAGTAAGACCTATCATTGCCAAAGTCTACAATCAAGAGACTTCATGAAAGTAAAGATCAGGGGTTTATCACAAGGTGCAAGCCATGTGTAAACCTGAAGCATAGGTAGGAGAGATTAGACATTAACAGAAAACATTTTTAAAAGCCTATCCAGTTCTGGGACAATTTTCTTTGAACAAAGGAAACTAAGATCAATATGTAGCAGAATGTTGGAAAGAGGAGAAGAATATGGAAAAGAGAAGAAATGGCTCATGATCCGAAGAATACCACATCATCTTTAAAAACATGGTGGAGGTAGTTTTGTGGCATGATCATTGCTGGCTGTGAATGGAAGTCAGTCACTAGTGTATATTAATTATATGACTGGAGTCAGAAGTAACAGGATGAATTCTAAAGTGTAAAGTGTTATACTATCTGCTCAGATTCAGCCAAATGCAGAAAAATAGATAGGACAACACTTAGCACTACAGCCAAAAACCATCTGAAATAAAAATGTCACTTTATTTCTAGAAAACAGCTTATTGTTAATTTCAGTCTTATTTACAATGGAAAAAATGAATAATAAAAGTAGTAATAATAATATTGCACTTTTTTCAACATTTTTATGCTGCACAGTGTCTGTGTAAGCTTCTTCTGTACCTTCCACATTACTGTCATTGTTGTTCTGAAGTAATCTGTAATAGAAAGAGATATATAAAAAATTATAAAAGTACAAGCAGATTGCTACTCCGTCTACTAGGTGTTATGTGTACACAATACTCACTGTCAAGCTCATTCTGATCAGGCAGGTTTTGCTGGGATCCCCGCTGGTAGAGAACTACTACAACCTGTTAAAGCCATATTATATAACTTAACAATTAATATAACAAACTTTGATTGACAATTATAGTAAAGTGAAAGTAAATTTCTCAAATGCATACATCAGTATATTTCCACAGAGAGGACATTATTTTACTTTCCTGAGGCCTCATGAATAACGGCGTGTGTAGAATTGACACTAAAACATGGCATATGAAGAAAAGCAGAAATGTGCGTACGCACAAAAAAATCCAGATGCATACTCCGACTTCCATGTTCTTCCGCTACATAAATCCCGGTCAGCATGAAAAGTAATGCACATGCATGCACCTGCTGCCCCACCCAAACTCCTCCCAGAATTATGTCTCTTTGATTATGCAAATCAATATAAATAGCCCATTATGTTTTGCATTTTGTGAAAAGACAATGGCAAAAGCGCGGGGGGAAAAGAAGAATTTCAGCAAATACCAAGTAGAGGCAAGGAAAAATGTACTATTTCTTGGTTTAAGCAGTGATATAAACAACAAAAGGAAGTTGATTGAATAAAACAGTGGCGGAGAAACTTGAAAGGTCAAGTCCAGGAAGTCGTAAAGTTCCCGAAATAAATAAGAATTAGTATTAGGATACAGAGAAAGAAAAACAAAATAGGGACACAGTTGAAAAAAATATCCAAATGTCAACTTTAATCTCGAAATTTCCACTTTAATCATGTAGTTAATTTTGTCATTAAAGTAGAATGTCATAAACTTCATCTTAAAATCCTTTAATGTACTAGTTTCTCAGATCCCATCATAACTAAAGTAGCACGTTAAATGCTTTGTATTCTATGTGTTCTTTTCATGTGTGTGAATCACTATGTACTTCTTAAATGCACTTTCTCTTCCGCCGACAGGATACAGAATACATTACATTCATGATATTACAGCTCTCTGAACAATTTAAATATTAAAATGTATACTTGATATCATTTTCATAATGATAGGAATTAAAGTATGTATTAAACATGGGGACACGGTGGCGCAGTATTAATGATGAGCTGGCGCCCAGTCCACAGATTGTTCCTGCCTCCCACAAGATGTTTGCTGCGCCATGTGCGACACTCGAAATAATTTATTGCAGCAGTATTGTCTCTTTTAAACGTATTAAACTCTAATTCCTGTCCATCCATTTTTTTCTCCAAGTAACCAATTGCCATACAATCAGCTCTGTAATAGATGCCAAGCCATCTGTAAGCTTAGAATGACGATTCTTCAAAACCTTTATGGAACACTGAAATATCTTTGTAGTACATGTTTAATTATTCCATCCATCTATCCATCCAGGGTCGCGCCAGTCCCAGCAAGGGTACAGAGCGAGGCAGGAACAATCCCTGAACAGGGTGCCAGCTCATCGCTACTGCTGTCCACCGTATCCTCATATGTTTAATTATTAACAATATACATTATTTAAGATAAATTTTAAATTTATCTGTACAACGTAGTAAAACTTTACTGCATTTCATCTTAAAAATGATATCAGGAGCTCCAAGAAGATAGCGCTTGAAAATCTAAATCAACTTACAAGCCAGTCATCATCATATGTAAATACGCGGTTTATAAAGTGGTTCAGGTTGTGCAATATTATAACTGTAGTGCAAGTTTACAGTGAGGTGATTGTACTTATAAGTACAAACAGTTCTATTAGGAACACTTGATGGACTGATTGAGTGCATTTAGAGCTCTTGGGATGAAACTGTTTCTGAACTGCAAGGTCCGTGCAGGAAAGGTTCTGAAGCGTTTGCCGCACTGTATGGGTAAAGTTCAAATAGGCTGTGCGCATGGCGGAGGCAGCGTGTGCTTTGATGCTGTATCCCGATAATCCTTTTTCCGTTTAGCTGCTGTAGAGCTGTGATTCCACACTCAGATACAGAGGGTCAAATACTCAGTGGCGCACTGAGAGTAACAACACTAAAGCAGCTATATTATTTGGAATAGTTTGGCCATTCTGTGCATCATTATATGGTTATGAGTTGATTACAATCAGATGCCTTAAACTAAAAAACGTTATGCGGATAATTTAAGTGTATTTGATAAAGCCGCGTCAGGGATGTGAATCTAAAAAATAAAGGCAAACCACACAGGAACAGTAGCACTGCTTTGGCGCTGGGTGCCGCCAGTTTGCAAAACCAAGCAGAGTACGTGCATACACAAGGGACTGAGCTGGCGTGAAAATGTGCATGGCTTTACAACAAGTTTAGTTTTTATACTTTGCGATGTGAGTGTGGAAATACATCAGGCCCCTGGTGTTCGTGATAGCACTAGTGGTTCTGGCCCTGAATGAGAAATTATCAAAATGTCAAGTTAGCAGTGGTTTTCTGAAGTTGTCTTTGTTATGCAATTATATAAATAAAATTTAAAAAATATTTTGTCACAGCACATGAAATCGTTATAATATCCATAGGTGCTTGCATGTGTCAGTGTAGAATAACCTTTCAGGTGAATCACCATTTTTGGTGATGTGGTCCTTAAAACGCAACTTAAACCTGAAAAACTTTAATGAAATACTAGGAGGGCAAAAGTTTACTTCACACATTATCAGTCTATTCATTAAACACTGATATGTAGTTTGTTGGAAAAAATATATGGTCGAGCAGTGGGACCCACAGAACTCACATACCTGCATGTTGTAAAGAGGATGACCTGTCAGTTGGACTGCACATTTGGTAAGGTCATGTAAAAAAAAGTGTAATTTAAATAGCTTGATCTTACATCAGCATGCATGTCCTGCCCTCTGTGTCAAGGCGCCCTGCCTGACTCAGCAGTCAGATAAACTCCCTTCCAATGACCACGCAGACAAGAGTCTCCAGTTTGTTTTCTTTACTAAAGCCAGTTCGAATAGGGTAAAACTACAAATAAATTGTAAATACAATAATGTGAGAAATTGTTACATACAAACTCACACAATAAAAGTAATGGCAGAATTATCTATTCCTTACAAATATATAAAAAATAAATAAATAACATTCACTTGAATGCCAAACATTATCTGTGTACACTCTGGCAAAGCTGTTAAGAAAGTCTGAAAAAGGTACGCTCACAAGTACTTTTATAATGCATGAAAACTCTGATAACAGCTAGTTGCTAGAGCTTTTTACCTTTAAAATACTTCATTAAATAACTTTAAATACTTAACAGACTCACAAACATGCATCAATACAGAGAAATAAACATTGTCACACATGTGTGCATGGGAGGCAGCTAAAGGGCTAGAATGAGGGCAACTCCAAATCAGACCAGAATGTGGCAGAGTGCACTGATTCTTTTTCTCGCTTTCCTGCAGACCATTCATAGGAAATTCCGCCTGGCCCTGTTGACGTCACTTCCAGGTCAGAACAAATAGATGAAGACCTTTCCAGTTCCGGCCCCTTTGATATCATGTCTGGGCTCGAGCCTATGATTGAAGACCCTTCTGGTCCTGGCCCCTTTGATGTCACTTCCTATACTGACCTTTAAAAACCTCCACCTTTTCCCTATTCTCTCAGTTATGTTTTGGACTCCGATTTGTGCACACCAGTGCTATCCCTTGTTTTTTCAATTTTGCAGCCAGGACCCACAATATGCGGATGGCTGCCCCAAACCTTGCTATGGTTCTTGTTTGAGTTTGTGACAACATCTATAAACATTTCTACGTACCGACAATGCCTTCAAAGCCAAACTGAACATTCAAAGCATAAAGAATGAGACAAACGTGATCTCCGTTTGTTTTTACTCTCTGGGGCACAGTTTTATGACATCATCGTCCAGAGACAGGCTGTTTCTCAAGTAAAGAAATGTTGAATTTCACCACTAGATGGTGCTAATCTTAAGACTTTCCTATTTCAAACCTTAACTAGAACAGCACAATGCATATACCTTTTCTTTTTAATGAATGAACAATGTAAACAGAGCACACAGAATGTACTGAGGTAAAGACAAAATACCTTCATTATGAGGGGTTGCATGCCTAATAGACGGTGAAACAGAAGGGTAAGCAAAGTTACCCAAATGCATACATCAGTGGATTTCCATAGTATTTCCATAGTGATGACACCATTATTTTATCTTTTCATGTTTGTCCAGAAAATAGTTGCATCACTCAGAATGATAGTACTATATTTTTGCCCTTGATCGAGAAAATTGTTAAAATGACTAGTTAGCAGGTTTTGTGATGCTGCCTCTGTTATGCACTATCCAGGTTAAAAAAAGGAAATGTTAACACATGTTAACCATTTAGAACTTAATAGTTAAAATTGACAAGACATCTTACTTTTATTAAATCTTGGCGGTTGCGGGGATGCTGATAGGTGTCATCATCTTCACTTGATGAAAGTACAGCATTGTACTTCTGATTTTATCTAAAATAAGATTTTCTGATTAGCACAAAACAATATATCACAGATGACCAATTGATATGAGTTTGTGAAATTTTATGTCTCATATTCTCTCTTTTCCTTGTGCTTCCTGGATCTGTGTCCAAGCTGAACCCATTTTATGACCAAATGAAGTAGTTCACTTATCAATCTGAAAAATCTGAAAAAACAATACCAAAAATCGCTTTTCTAATTGTGCAATGCTACCAAAATATTTAAAAATTGCACAAAGTTAAGTAGTACCCTGATTGTTGATACACAGATGTGAATTGCTCTCTCTGTTATGTAGATAGCCAGACAAAATAATAACTGAAAAAGATACACTTAATATGGCTTATATTGTTTCACTATGAATGAAGCCCTCTGCATTGGTGAATCTTCATTTATGCCAGCTTCTGCAGGTAACGCAGAGTCATTAATCATACCTTACAGTGCCAGGGTCTGCACAAGTTTTGAAAGAATTCCCCATGTATTTATGGATTGATTGTTACTTGTACAAAGTAAATGAAACTCTTACATGATCCACAGATTATTCTTTTTCTTTGTTCTTTTAAAAAAATGTGCTGCTGACTTCTTTTTAAAAATGTGTGCTGACTTTTAGCGAGCAAGCCTTCTTGATGTACTGTAAACCGGAAACACCACTTGCGTTTTCGAACTTTTGCGCCAACAAGTAGAACAGCCTATAGCTGAATGAGACCATTTATGGCACTAGCTTCTGAGAAATGTGGTTGGTAGTGAGCATAAAGAGGCATTTCTAGGTGCTGAAAATGTCCGGAAATATCCCAGAAAGCTTTTCTGTGTTTTTTGTTGTTTCATGTGGTTTAAATTGGGTTTCCAGTCCAAATTGTGCAGTGACAGGCACCAGTCAGGGTTGTCCACTGTCTGTAAAAGCCTAACCCTAAGTAGAGAACGTGTAAAACTCCTCCTTTCAGAGAGGCAGTAAAGCATTTTGCTTATCAGTGAAAATGGTGGAGTTCTAGAAGTGTTGTCCCCAAAGAATTAATAAATGCACCCATAAGATCCAGGCAGCTGAATGATTTTAATACTGATGTGTATTAAAATTCAATATTTTTAAATTGTATTAACTTTTTAAAAGTTTTCTTTAACACTTTAAAAATTATTTTTAAAAGAATCTTTAAAATAATTGTCAAAAATGAAGCCGGTATAATTTTTAATAAATGGTATAATTCTTACTAATCTTAACATATTTAAAGTTTTTAAAATGTACACAAAAGAAAATGTATGTTTATATTATTTTAAAGTACACAAAAATACACCAAACTGTAGTTGTGAACAAGAATATTTAGGTTCAAGTATGCTAAAGCCAATTCACATTTATAATATACTATTGCTTAAGTATGCTTAAGTACTAACTCATGGTCACAGTGTCAGTAGCAAGATTTAAACCTACAACCACAAGGTTTGAAATTCAAAGTCTTAACCACTACACCACACAGCTTGCCTTTTCTTCCAGAATGACTGTGATCTAATTGGTGCCCAGCAATGTCAATTTGAGAAACTAACTGACTAGTATTATTCAGAAGCAAGGACTCCAGTTTTGTAATCACAGTAAAGTGTTTTATTACCATAAACAACTTCTCATACATTTCACCATTAATTACTGGGTAAACAATGCAAATCCTTTCAAGTTGCAAAAAAGTGTCAATTGGTACTTGGAAGATCTGAGACCACTGTATGGCTTTACTGAGATCTCTGCTGAAACTCTAGAGGAAGCACTTGTGAAACTGCCAGGGTATTTCTCTCTATTATAAAAAAAAACCTGGAAAGCAAAAGCAAACAAGGCTACGATACGTGATCTTCTTGGAAGACATTTAAAAGACCCGCGAGACAACAGAGACTTGCCATGCAGCGTCTCGCGGGGACCGTAAACATGAGACTTGGTGCCAAGAGATTGTCCCAGGGCCGTCTCGCGGGAACGTGGAATATAAGATTCTTGCAAGACACGCCCTACTTACAAAAGATATTGTATAAGAGCACACCCATCAAAAAAAAGTCAATGGTGTAAAAGCACGTAGTACACACAGATCATGTGCTCTCTGCACATATAAAGCGTATAAGGACAATACGGAGAATAGAGACCCAAAGGCGTTGGAGAGAAAAAAAGGCAGATAAAAGATTACGAAAGCAGTGGAATTCGACAGGCTCAAACAAACGATGGCGCGATACACATGCAGAGAAAGGTACAGAATATGAAAGCAGTAAAATTAGAAAGTATTGTAGCGTCCCAGCCAGGTTGAGGGCTTTTTGGTTTTAAGTGACTGTTAGGTCCGATTGAGGGAGGGCGGAGTACAGCACGGAAGACTGATGGCGGGGTATTGATTGATGCGGGCATTGGAGAGGGTGCTAGAAAGTTGTGTTTGGGGTTAGGAAGTCGGCGATTGTTCAAGTAAAAATTTTGTGACACTTTATCATGTCAGTTGCTACAGTATTAAAGAAAAGATTACCGCAAACAAAAGGTGATTAATCATCAGAACCAGGTGTAATTGAAAAAATAGAAGGACAAATCGAGGTCAGAAAAAAACAGTAGACAACAAAGTCTTTTCGCATTCGCATCAATCAATGCACAAAACGTGGATTTACACAATAATGGACCATACGCTATGAGAATCTGTAGTCCCACAACAGTTAAAGCAACGACAAGTTTAATTTCAAAGAATACACAATTCGGTCAGGTGTATATTGATGATCACGGAGAAGTGATGCAAATTTTAACAGGCAAAAAGAAAGTTAATGTATATATTTCGCGAATAACATTACACACCAAAGGAGATTGTGATATGCCATTCGTATTAAAATGTTTACAGTTTACCGTGAGAATAGCTTTTGCTATGACAATCAAAAAATCACAGGGACAAACATTAGAAAAACTCGGATTATTTATTACAGAAACAGAAACAATATTCACTCACGGGCAGTTATAAGTTGCGTTGTCACAATGTGTCTCCAAAAAATATTGTTTTTAATGAAGCTTTAAAGTAAAAGTGCAAATAATGAAATTGAAACAATTCCAAAGAAAAAAAAATTTAAACTGTATATCCGATTAACCAAACACAGGGGTTGGTGAGAGAAGCAAGCAGGGGGCGAGGTCCCCTAGTTCTCTCAAAAGAAAAATCTGAGAAGCAGGAGACAAAAGAGCATGCCTCTGTTTTATTTCTTTCTGCTCTCATTGTTGTCTAGGAGAAACAAAGAGATACTCTATTAGGGAGATCTCCTTTTTGACTTTTCATTCCTATGGGGGGATGTCAGTGATGTACTGAAATTTACTGGAGCTTAACTACCTGATGGTCACATGACATATGTAGCTGAAACAATCCTCAAACCGTCATTTCAAAACATCTGTTCTTCAAAAGCGTGACACAGTGTCGATATGTTAGCATCAAGCATCCTGTCCTTGGTGGCCACTGCATTTTTAATGTTGGATTATCTATTTGTAGGAATGTTTGTATGGCTCCCCTCTTGCTTCTGTGTAAAGATTTGCTTTCTTCTGGATTTTCAAAAATCTTATTTGACACAGGACAGAAATTTACAAACAGTAACAATGAAACACTCTGTATAACTCCTAAGCTCTCCCAGACAGGTTCACTACTTCTATAAATGGCATTCTTACCTATAACATGTAAACATTAATATTAAATATTGACACCATAAATGTGTAAGACACAACCCCATCCCACACCCTACTAATCACATAGTCCTGACACAAAAGTGGAATTCAGCACTCAGTTTATGACTAATTGTTTGTCCAGTTTTGAAACTGATGAGGAAACATAACAAAACGAGACAGTCGCACAGGACATTCCTGATAAAATAAACTGTGTGAGGGATGGCCGGCCTGTCATCCCGGCCAACACCCCCAGGCCGCCAGATGGAGCTCTCCCTGCGGCATAGAGGTTCCCCGAATTCCAGCAGGGCCTCATGGACCTTGTAGTTTTTACAACCAGCCCTGCTGGATACCAAGGGGACCTCCAGGAGACGCTGTAGGGAGGCTCAGGGAATTCTACATGCCCTATAACCTGGAAGTACGTCATAGGCAAGGCGACAAGGGAAATGACGTGCTTCCGGGATGAAGAAGAGGATTTTTATCTGACCTGAAAATGATAGGAGATCACATGGACTGAGGGATTGGAAACTCTTCCGGGTCAGGGAATATAAAAGGATTGTGGGAAATCCCAGACGTTGAGCTGAGCTGGGTGGAAGGGTGGCAACGCGTCTGGGAGTGGAGGATTGATTATTGTATTGATTTATATGAGTGTTGTGGAGAGGAGGGTGCTTTGTGCACATTATTATTATAATAAATTCAATATTTGAACTTTTATCTGGTCTCTGACGTCTGGTCTGAGGATTCAAGGGGTCGCGGGGACCCTTAAAACTGTCACAACTGTTAAACTCTAATTCAGATCTCGAAGGCACTGGTGCTGTATGCTTTAATTGTTTTGGTTGATGGCATCTCACCAGTTTAGGGTATGGTTGTTCATCTCCAAGAGAATGTTGTACCTTGATGGGAACACTAATTTCCTAGTGATACTTTGAATACCACCCTGTTGATTGTGGAAAATGCTGCATATTTTTTAAACCTTGACTATCCTTCTTCCTTTTTTTTGTACTTTTCCTTCTGACTCTTTCATCCATTCAGCATTGTGTTACCAGCCAACCTTGTGCAGATACTATAGATAATGTTCAACACAGAGATGACAAATAAATGATGCCACACAGACCAGAATTAAAGGTATGGGAAATAGGTATGAATTAGATAATTCAATTATTGGCTTGGCAAGGTATTTTTGACTGGTTTTGGTTTTCTGATTCAGTTCTGAATTAAAACATATCTTTTCCCAAGGGAATAGACTGTTTTCTCCATTCCTGTCCTGATGGACAGATTTTATTTAGCTATTTTACTTTATTGTATTTAAAATACAAATGAATAATTTTGATCCTACCACATTCCATTCCATTCCAAGAAGCTGCAGTTACATTATAAATAGATTAGGAAAATAATTTATTAATTCGTACACATAATTCAAAATTTTAGAGCATATATACATTGCTTTAAGGATTTTACAAGACAAGTATAAATTATCTTAAAATCAAATACAGTGTATAAGGATTCCACCTTTGTTCCTTCGAAAAACTATACCTCCTAATTATTAAAACACAACCAGAATCTTCAAAATTCAGACAGCCACAAAAATCTGTTCTCCAAAAATCATCAGCAGAAAAAGCTAAGAAAATCAAAAGAAAAAATTATGAAATGTTACAAGAACACTTGGCTGTTTAGTGGCATATTTTTATTGTCCTTCAAAATGTATTGTTTATTAGTATAGACACTGAAACTTTTGACTGAGCAGATACTATAAACAATGAAGTTTTTTTTGGCTTTTGTAATCTTGTTGAATAGGATCTGTTTTTCTTTTGTGCAATATGTCTACATTTTAATATCTGCAGTTTATAGTTTTCTTTTCTTTTTGTTCTGGCGTCTCTCTTCTTTATGCTGCCTCCCCAGCACACCACCTCGTAGAAGAGGGCACTCGCCACAACCGTCTGGTAGAACATCTGCAGCATCTTATTGCAGATGCTGAAGGACGTCAGCCTTCTAAGGAAGTATAGTCGGCTCTGTCCTTTCTTACACAGAGCATCAGTATTGGCAGTGCAGTCCAATTTATCATCCAGCTGCACTCCCAGGTATTTATAGGTTTGCACCCTCTGCACACAGTCACCTCTGATGATCACAGGGTCCATGAGGGGCCTGGGCCTCCTAAAATCCACCACCAGCTCCTTGGTTTTGCTGGTGTTCAGTTGTAGGTGGTTTGAGTCACACCATTTAACAAAGTTGTACTCCTCCTCCTGCCCATTCCTGATGCAGCCCATGATAGCAGTGTCGTCAATGAACTTTTGCACGTGGCAGGACTCCGAGTTGTATTGGACATCTGATGTATATAGGCTGAACAGGACCGGAGAAAGTACAGTCCCCTGCGGCGCTCCTGTGTTGCTGACCACAATGTCAGATCTGCAGTTCCGCACATACTGAGGTCTGTCTTTAAGATAGTCCACAATCCATGCTACCAGGTATGAATCTACTCCCATCTCTGTTAGCTTGACCCTAAGGAGCAGAGGTTGGATGGTGTTGAAGGCGCTAGAGAAGTCCAGAAACATAATTCTTACAGCACCACTGCCTCTGTCCAAGTGGGAGAGGGATCGGTGTAGCATATAGATGATGGCATCCTCCGCTCCCACTATAACCAGGTTATGATCTGCTTTCCCAAGCACAGGCAGCGGGGTGGAGCTGTATGCGTCTTTAACGTTTGCATACAGTAAGTCAATTTCCCATCGGGATTAATAAAGTATCTATCTATCTATCTATCTATCTATCTATCTATCTATCTATCTATCTATCTATCTATCTATCTATCTATCTATCTATCTATCTATCTATCTATCTATCTATCTATCTATCTATCTATCTATCTATCTATCTATCTAATAGTCCTATTTCCCCAGGTGTTACAATCCACATACTGGGAGAAGGCAGGTAATGTTTTGTCCAGTGTCACATGGTTAAAGTCTGGAGCAATTAGCACAAGTGCCTCAAGGAGCTGCGTTTGCAGTTTAGCAACAGCTGAGTGGATGACATCACCCGCTATCTCCACATCCACCTGAGGAGGGATGTAAACAGTAACAACAATGACATGTCCAAACTCTCTGGGCAAGTAATAGGGACGCAAACTTACAGCCAACAGTTCGATGTCCCTGCAGCAAGAGGAGATTTTAACGTTAACATGTCCAGAGTTGCACCATCTTGTATTGACATAGAGTGCCAGTCCACCTCCTTAGTGCTTCCTGCAGGTACTTGCGTCTCTGTCCGCTCTAACTGTGCTAAACCCGGGTAGCTCCATGTTAGCATCTGGGATGTTAGTTGTTAGCCATGTTTCACTAACACACAACAAACTGCATTCTCTATAGGTTCTGACATTTTTCACCAGCGTAGCCAGTTCGTCGATTTTATTTGGTAGTGAGTTCACATTTCCCAGGATCACAGAAGGCATCGAAGGTTTGTAGCGCCACTTTCTCGCTAAACGCTTGGCTTCTATCTTAGCACCGGTTCTGCTGCCGCGATACCGCCTTCTTACCTCGTCAGGTAAATAGGGAACCACACCGGCGTGGGCATTTGTTCTCAGCGCTTGAAGTTGACTACTTGAATAGACGAGTCTCGGTGTGTAAAAATCCATGTCCGTAGTAAAAAGTACAGCTCTGTACATCAATCCATCCATCCATTATCCAACCCGCTATATCCTAACTACAGGGTCACAGAGTTCTGCAGGAGCCAATCTCAGCCAACACAGGGCGCAAGGCAGGGGACAAACCCCGGGCAGGGCGCCAGCCCACCGCAGGTACATCTCACCATCCATTCAAATATAGCTCGTCAGGAAGGCACAGGCTCAATATGTTAAAAAAAAGTAAACATATGATTTTCTATCCTATATTATGGCTTAAACCATATGCTACAACTTCTGGTCTCTTTACTATTACCTGAACTGATGCATGACACACGTCTGAGATCACCATGTTAGTTCTGCTCCTCAGTTTAACTATAGAATTGAATTACAAAACTGGTAACATAACCTTACATTTATCATTTCTTGCAAAATGCAAATGATAATTGGATCCATCCAAGCTGTGGCCAGGAGCCTATCAGTCATTCCTGAGAGGTATTCAACTTGGGCACCATGAAGGCAACAGACCATACAACTTTCTCTGTACTTAGAAAAAAAGAAGTCTCTAGCCCCCTAAAAATTGATTTCCCTTCTTTCACAATTCCCTTTTCTCCAGGAGCTGATTTTAAGGTCACCCATTGGTGTTCCTCATTCCTACCTATCACTTTAGAGTTTTCAGTTTCATTGGCCATCCCTAAATGGTCCTAAAAAAGTTGGGTGACTCCAATCCAGAGACTGCTGCAGGCTAGGTACCTCCTCATCAAGTTCAGCAACCCTGACCTAAAGGCATTGGATTAGCTGGCATGTCTCACATATGTAGGTTTCCTGGAGGCAGGCCTTCTCTAACATCATACAGGACTTGCTTTGAATTGGCCTTATTTTCACAATTTTGACTGTTAGCTACTTATTTCTTTTAAAATTAATCAGTTCAAATAAACTACAGCAGTTATTTAATAGTTACTGGCCACTTTCACTCTTACCCTTTCTCCTGGTTTTCCTACTTGTCTGAATTTTTGCCAGCATCAACAAAATGTACAGGTGCAGAAATACAAAATGACTAAGCACACAGCATGTTCACGCAAACCTTTAGAAATGTTCAATAATATGACTGCACTACCTCATAAAACCAACAGAAGGAGCTTGAAATGGTATGTGGAGCACTTAAACTTCTACTTGAGAAAAACTAGATTGGACCCTTGATCAAAGATCAGTAACATTTTTTCACCTATAGAATATAATTTGGACTTTTATTGATGATATATTGTTACACTGTGGTTTTTGAATGAAATATAAGTTTTCCAGGCTTACACTCCAATTCATTATAATAACTATTCATTCAAAATCTGTACTAACCCCTACTCTCACTTCTGTTTCCTTTTCTGGTGTACTTTTGGTGGTGGCTTGCGCCACCACCATCTACCCAAAGCTCCATGATGTTTCAACAATGATGGATGGATTAAAAGCCAGAAGTCTGTATGACCATCAGCATCAAGTGACTCCGTGAGAACCCTAACTACAAAGAGGACTATTTTCATTTATGTTAGGTAGAATGCCCAGAGGAGACTGGGCGGTCTCGTGGCCTGGAACCCCTACAGATTTTATTTTTTTCTCCAGCCATCTGGAGTTTTTTTTTTTTTTTTTCTGTCCACCCTGGCCATCGGACCTTACTCCTTTTCTATGTTAACTAATGTTATCTTATTTTAATTTTGTATTTTGTCTTTTATTTTTCTTTTCTTCATTATGTAAAGCACTTTGAGCTACTTTTTGTATGAAAATGTGCTATATAAATAAATGTTGTTGTTGTTGTTGTACATCCACACAGTGAAACTCCCTTTGCTGGTAAAAAATAAAAACACTAATAAGAATATAATTTACTTTGTTGTTCTTTTCATGACACTCAAGACCAGAAGCTTATTCCAGCAATTCAAAAAATATACTGGTATTTTGTTTTATCTTGCAAAGTAGTAACTAGTAACAGCTAGTGAGACAGAGTAAGAATCACTACACATATAGCATTCAATCAAGTGACAAGAACTAAACAGATGTTTTTTGTTTATTCCTACATGTGCTGAGGAGTAAATTTAATCTTCCCAGTTTAGTGTCACTTGGTGATTATTCCAGCGAGGCAGAAAGCAGAGGTGGAGGATGGTACGCTAGTTCTTTGCAAGGCACAATTATACACTCAGTCAAAATTTGCTGCATGCAATCTATTATGAGAAGCTTATAACTAAACCTAAAAATAACATAAATTTATTTTTAATAATTATTTACTGTAGAGTGATCTGTGGCTCAGCAGCTAGTTTCCATACCTCAGATCAGGTTGAATAATTAGCCTAGTAATAATTTATGTGTTTGCGCAGGTTGACTGTAATATGTGAATGTGTCCAGTGTAAGTGCAGTGAATGAATGTCACTCTACAAATATAGATTGCATATATGTTCACAGTGTATGTTGATTGTTAAGTCTAAACTAAGACAATATACAGTAGGTGCAAGTGAGTTTATACCCTGGCTTTTTGCTTGCACATGACACATAGGCACCCTCCTTGTGAACCTGGTAGGTAAATTTGGTTTACAAAATTCACATTATAATAATCTGCAGAGGAAAACATTTAGTTAAGCTGGTAAATATCATTTGTTAAAGTATGTGAACATTATGTAAAACAAATTCTTTCTGTTAATCAACATTTAAAATCATTAAAATATAATAAATATTCTAAATAATTAAGAGGCTGTAACCTGGTTGGAAAGAATATGAATGTAATTTACATTACAGCACATCAAGAATTAAATACTGTATAATTTGGGAATTGGAAAGTATTACTGAGACATTTCTAGGATTCAGTTTTAAAACAGGTAATCTTCTGCAGTTGGGCACACTCACTGATACTACTTATTCCTCAAATAAATGGAGAGAATACACAAACTCCATGCAGCCCCTAACCAACTTAGCAATTAAACCTGCATTCGTGGCACTGGTCCCTTCACTCTGACCACAAACAAACAGCTGTATAAAATTTACTAAACTTTAAAACTAAATGAATACTAATACAATCTGTTCAGTTATAACAGTTAACTGTATGATAAAGGAATAATCTGTACATAAGGGCATATTATAAGGTAAAATAATAAAGAACATAATATAACTGTACTTCATGCCAATACTGCAGCTACATGAACAATTCTGCACTTAATGAAAAGTGATCAACACCACAGAGTTTCTTTCAATATTTTAGTGGTAAAATAACCTAAATGGTTCTCACAGTGAATTTCTGATACTGAGACTCAATGTCAAAGTCTTGTATTGGAAAATAAGGATTTTAGTACTGCCACTGGAGTAAGTGTGCCCACAAATTGAATGAAGATTGCTTTCCATTTGATGCTGCTCTGTGCTAACTCATGCTGCACTTAAACTGCTCCAGAAAATGGGTAGTGATGTTTTATGCTAATAGTAACTGTTCACTCATATCACTTATTCGGTTTATGTTGTACAAAAGATCTCTTTCAATGATCAAAGCATTTGATGTCTGTGAAGCGTTTATTAGGAAAAAATAACACTCAGTGTAGCTGCATTTTCTCCAAAATTACCAAAGTTCAGCAGCTCTAGCATGAAAATGGGATTCAACAAAAGCCTGACGCGCTGAAATGATTCCACAGACAAAATATCTTTGTTTTTGAAAGCTTTAGTTAAAATTCAAAGTAAAACAGTTCACACACAAAAAAAAAAGAAAAAATTAAAATAGCAAAAAAAGAAAAGTTCTTGTTAAGAAAAGTTCTGTTCAAAACTTAAATCTTTACATTTCTTTAGGTTTGCTTATTCAGTTAAATCATTTCCAAACGTTTCTGAACCATTTCAAAATATTTCGGAACCATTTCAAAACAGTCAGAAAACTATATCCCATTTCTAAGCTGAAAGATGTCTTTTAAGTCCCTGTATACTGGGACCTATTCTAAACAACAACTGACACAATTAACACACTGTATCTCAGTTATAGCTAGAAAGTTCTATCTCATACTAACTTACAGGGGGGGAATGACTATACCATTGTCTGACTATGAAAGAAATTTATATTCTATTCAAATTAAGCAAATTTTAATATGAGTTTAGCTCAAAGTTTTAACTTTCTAAGATTGGCTCTTACACTCAGAAATGAATGGAACCTATCTAGAACTCCTTCTCTCACCCTCACCCCTTAGAGTTTGTGAGATAATACATTCTGTTCCAGCTCTCCCTGAGCCCCTTAACATGCAGTCATAAACACATGCATGAGTTGAACAATCACAAAATAATTAATCCAATAAAGAGTCAGTGGGAGGGGAGTCTTTCTCAAACAAAGAAAAAAAATAAAAAATAACATGTAAAATAAAAAATAACATGTATCTGTAAAATCAAAATCCATACTTAAAAATAATGCAATGATTGCCTCATCTTAAAAAAATTAAATAACAAATACAACACACAATGGTAAAGGCATGACCGCTACTGAAAACCTATTTCCCTCACCACACAAGACTATTGTGAAGGCTGGGGAGGTACCACAGTCCTGGGTTCAAATCAAAGGGGGTTTATTATAGAAATACATTGTACAATTATTAAATACAGTAAAACCCCACAACACAAATGTACCTATACATGTACAACCTGCTGCACATGCCTGAAAATGCATCAGAACACAACCAAAATCCCGAAGCACAACCAAAGAAGTAAGCACGTTCTGATCACATAGACGCCTTCTGCGTCGTTAACAAATCCTTAAAACGTTAAGTGTTAAGTGTGGTATTACCCAGTGCTTTGTAAACAACATTCCTTACTGTGCCCATGATATTACTGTTATATAGTGATTATTTTGTGCTTTTTACTAAATTGTAAAGGGTCCAAAGAAAGCTAGAGAAATAAGCACAAAACCAAAGTAGGTACCACGATCAATAACAATAGAAATGAAGAAAGAAATGATCGAAAAATATGAGAGAGGTATATGGGTGACTGATGAGGTCCTTGTGACTCGAATAATCCAAGCAGGGGGTGGCGTTGTCTTCCCAGGCGTAGCCATTCAGCTGCTGGCAGACTTCCGGGTCTCCAGCCTATAGGAGGTACGCCACTGCGAAGGACTTGTCAACCCTGCCTCTCGCACATACCTCCTGCCGGGTTTCTCCTGGCGGCACGCGATTTCCATGGTTAGCCTCTTTCTTTCCTGGGGCCAGCTTCCTTGCCATCAGCGACACCGCTCTGTTGGCTCCTCGCCACTTTCCCGGGTTGTCTGACTTTCCTCTTGCCCATAGTGGACGGGAGATGACTTCAGTGAGCCTGTCCGGTTCTCGGGCTGGCTGTAGCACATGCCACTGCACAGCTGTGCATGTGCGGGTGTGTTGTGTGTCTGGCACTGCTGTGCCGGGCTGGCTACAAAATTATTTAAAAGGGCTCTTGCCAACAGATGGCCAAGAGTCCCATCTGGGATGCCAATGTAACAGAGCAGCCCGGACCACACACAACCACACCTTTATTTTCTATTCTGCAGCAGTATACAGTGCACCAATCACCACAGATCTCAGTCCCTTCTTCCTTTTCCCTAGATGGTTCCACTCCTTCTCCCAGCAAGCGCAGTCTTCCTTCCACCCACCTCCAGCTTGCTGGGTTGTGGCAGCTGTCTCCTTTTATAGAGGACCCGAAAGTGCTCCAGCTGTTCTGTGATCACCTTCCGGCTGCACTTCCGAGTGAGACGGCAGCGCTGCACAGGAGGGCTCAGCCATTCTCCACGCGCCCCCTGACGGTGTCCATGAGCCACAGCAGGGTTGAGCTTCCTTGCTCTGTGACAGTGTAGTAAGCCAGGAGGACTGGCCTCTGCCATCCCGGAGAAAGCATTGCCCCAGGCAAGCTCCTTCCCCTGGTCCTTCCCTTATGGAGGTGTCCCAGCTGGGTAAGCATCCCGGCTGCCCATTACAACATATACAATATTTAAATCCTTATAGATATTCATTTCTTTGGCAATTCTGTATTATATTTCCTATTAAGAGGTTTCTAAAAAAACTTTTTTCCACTTTGAAAACAAGCAAAATTGTTCAGAGAAAGTGTAAAACATTATAACTTTTTATAAAGTATATACATTTAGTACAATCAAAACATACACTTCAAAATGTTTTCCAAAAACACCATAGCAAGTGATCTAGTAGCTGGAAAACCTTTTATTAATAAATTTAATCATGTACAATGAAAGATTAAGTGAAGCAATCTTTATCATGAAGAAATGATGTGTCATGAGCATTACCTTTTGGTACTTTTTGCTTGCCAAGTATGTAACAAAGTAGCTCACGTGTGAAGTACCAAGGATAGGAGTCATACCCTGCATTTGTGATGGGTATATCTGTAAATGATGTACTGTAATATTGTTATATTTAGTGTTTAGCCTGTTAACTAACCTCAAAAGGGGTGACATGTCTCAAAAACAAAAGCCAGATGTGCACTCCAAAATGGGTCTGAACCAAACCTTACCACTCCAAGCAGCTTAGTTTCAAACTCAAAATTGCAGGTGTATAGACTACACATGCCCAAAAGTGAGGTAATAATTTTTAAATCAAAAATATTCTCAAAACATAAGAGTGAAAACTGTTAAAAATAAAGAAATAAATAAAACCTCTGGTCCAAGAAAGCAAAACAAATTTTCTTTAACATTTAAAGGTATATTGTGAATTCATAAGTATACAAAGGAGAATATAGACAGGATTAAAAAAAGAACGTAACAAAATGGCGAACCAGACAGCAAATAAGTGCAGAAATGAATCCAAAAACAGTACTTTGTTATCAAAAGCCAGAAGTGAAAAAATTCAAATTACAAAATGCAAAACTAGGAGGGCAACCTCAATGTAGAATTTTTTTAAGTAGTACTGGGGGGCAATGCGCTGGCAATATTTTAGTAATACTCAAGTAATATTTGTTTGATGAAAAAATTAGTAAACTGAACAGTATAATGTATTTATTTTAATTTTGTCAGGGATGAAATTGCTCAGGTTTAGTGGAGGTATGATAATAATAATAATAATGCATTTTATTTATAGGGGCACTTTACATTAGCAGTAAATCTCAAAGTGCAACATAAAAAGATTAAACAAAGGCAAGGCAAGATAAAAACACAGAAAAAAAAATGGAGATGAAGGAATGCAATTTTACAAAAGTGATGGATATGTAGATCAAATGACAGATGGGAGTCTAACTTGACACCCAGATTTGTAACAGAAGGGGAGAGGGTAATGGTACGGTCAGAAAAGGAAATACAATTTGCAGAGGAACGAAGTTGATGGGGGGTGCCAATTAAAAGAGCTTCAGTTTTGGTGCTGTTCAGCTTGAGGAAGTTCTTGGACATCCAGGCCTCAATCTCATCCAAGCAAGAGGAAAAAGTTGATGGAGGTGTAAGAGAAGTCGAATCCAGTCTAAACATAGAGCTGCGTATCATTGCAATAGCAATGGAATGAAACTCCATGCTTGCGGATGATGTGACCCAGGGGTAGTATATAAATATTAAAGAGGGTTGGCCCAAGGACTGATCCTTGTGGGACTCCACAGGTGACAGTGTGGGTATGAGATTTAGCATCCTCCAAGGCCACATACTCAGTCCTGTCTGTAAGATAGAACTTGAACCACTCGAAAGCAACGGCAGAAAGTCCAATTGTATAGTGAAGATGATGAAGGAGAATATTATGATCTACCGTATCAAATGCAGCTGTAAGGTCCAGGAGGATAAGGAGTGATGGAGAACCCTGGTCAGCAGCCATCAGGAGGTCATTGGTGACTCTGACCAGGGCTGAATCAGTGCTGTGAGAAGTTCGGAAATCAGACTGAATTTTTTGAGGTGATCCTGAAGCTGAACCAAAACAACCTTTTCCAAAACCTTAGACAAAAATGGAAGGTTGGAGATCGGACAATAGTTTGCTATCACTCCAGGATCCAAAGAGGATTTTTTAAAATGAGGTCTAATTTTTGCGGTTTTCAAGGCCAGTGGGACTAAGACACTCTGAAGAGAGTGATTAATGATGTCAGCAATAAGAGGGCTTATATCTGATACATTAGCTTTTATCAGAGGAGTAGGAAAAGGGTCCAATGAACACATTGAAGGTCGCATCCTCTGTATGATGTCCTCAACTTCTTTAACTGTGGTACAGAGGAACGTATGTGAAGTTTGGGTGTGTGGATTTGATAGTAGCATCTATTCACAACAGCTTATGGGTGCTTAGAATTGCATGAGCTGCAGCACTACAGATATTTTCACTATTAAACCATAAAAAGATTTTACAGTGATGTCTTTCATAGATGGTTCATTTTCAGCTTTGTTCATCATGATTTTCACATGTACATTCATTAAAATTGGAATAAAATGTTCAACCATTCCAGTGTGACATTCAGTTTCAGTCACATCTTGAGAAGAGATGTAGGTATTTTTTTAAAGGTTCATGAATGATAATTGAATTGGGCTCTATCATGTTGATTCACTTGATTGATTCACCAAACATCTCAAGTCATAATCAAAAATTTCATCCAGCAGTGCAAACAGCATACCTTTTATAAATTTCAAAACTTTTCCTGAACTCTGTCTCGGCAGCTGAGTGGTGCTACTGATTTTTTTTTTCACCTCTGTGATTCCTAAATTTGGGAAGGCATAGTACAGTTTATCTATCTAACACTGATGAGCTGTGTCATCCATTAGAGCGTAGGTGTTGAATTCCGGTCCTTGAGGGATACAGTGGCTTCAAGTTTTCATTCTAACCATCTTCTTAATTGGTGACACATTTTTGCAGCTAATTCACTTATTTTATCTTAGTTTTAATAAACTTGACTCAGACCCATTCATTGTTTTTTTTCCTTATTTAGCAGCCAAATAAAACTGAGACACAAAACAAGCCACTATATGACTCTCAGTAAGGCTGATCACTCTGGTCACCAAAACATTTTGTTCTTAGAAAAAACAGAAAACCATCTGTTTTGGAAATGTCTGCTGTGATAGAATGAAAGCAGCAATAAGCCATGGAATTTAAATAGCGGTTTTAATTAACAGCAAAAATTGGCCTTTCATTAAGAAACTGGTTGGAGTGAAGTTGGTTGGAGTTTGAAGCCCCATTTTAGATGGTCATCTGTTGGCTCATTTCTGTTTGGCTGTCATTTAATGAAGAAAAGAATCAATACAAAAGACTGAATTATTACAGGGCTATTAAAATGAAGGGAAAAGAAGGTAAGTTAGCAGTGAAAAACTGGTCACTGATTAGGAAAAGGGTTAGAATGAAAACCTGCAGCCACTGCGACCCTCCAGGGCTGGAGTTTGACACCCCTTCATTAGGAGTGTCTGGTATCAGGATTTTAAAAAGTCAAAGGTTTTATGGGTAGCTGTAGAATTTGGGCAGGTCCTTGGACTGGTACAATTGGTTGAGAAAGGGTGTGTTGGAGGATTTAGGAAGGATGAGCAACTCTTTAGGTTACAGGGTGTACTGAAGGGCTCAGTCAGAATCCAGAAATAGTGAGAGGGTAGCTTATCATCAGTCTAAAACCAGCATTTGTCAAGGGTAGTTGTGGTGATGAAATATAATTGTTGATTCTCTTGTGGTAGTACACTTACTTCACATCAAGAGTCCAGTGCTTGGTCACTTGAAAAGAAAGGTTCTTCAGACAAACTTTTCATAGTGGCAGCCAATTCAGCTTTGGAGATTGTTGGCAGATAATCGTGTTGAGCATCCATTTCAATGATGAAGTCAACTTCTGTGAAACAACCATTTGCAGACATATTGGCAGTCAGGAATAGAAAGTTGTGTTGGCAAGCTGTTTAAGTTCAGTGATATCTGTTGAAAAGTTTTTCTGCCTAGAAAGAAAGCATTTCCATTGGTTTGGTTTCTTTGTTCTTATCATCTTTCTAAACTTAATTAAATCCAAAACTACACTGATAAGAACAAGTCTTGAGTTCTACAATGCCATCTTGATACAATCTTGCTCCAGTGCGGTCCGCAGATGGTGCGACACTCTACAAAAATCAGCAGCAGGTCTTGGATCGTTGGACAGAGCAACTGTAGCTTCACAGCAACTCGCAGGTTCGCAGCACCACAGAGGCAAATGCAAGCTCAATTATTTATTTATAAATATTGGATTCTTAAAACATTCTTGGATAACCATATCTGGGCCTGACAATTTATTTGAATTTAGCAAGTGTTTTAAATTATTTAATTTTTTTCAAGAAAGTAACATAGTGTAAAATCAAGCAGATAAAGCAGATTCAATTTTCAGAACTTATACATCAAATAACTTCAAAATCAAACTCAAGAAAATAAAAAAAGCAAAGAAAATATATATTAAAAAAACAAAACCTAATAGAACAAGCATTTACCCTTCACCCAGGAGAAAGAGAGCAGAACCAAAAGGAGGAAAAAAAACACAAAGAAACCCCCCCCACCCCCATATGAATGGATATTCTAAATTGTTTTCAGTTAAGTCTTGCCATTTTTTAAAAAGGTTTTGTACAGATCCTTTAAGCGATAAAAAACATTTTGTTAAATTTCAAATAATATAGAACACCAGTTACCCACTAAGTTATAAAAGGTAGGATGGGATTCTTCCAGTTAAACAAGATATGTCTATGTGCTAGTAGTGTTGTATAGGCTATTACAATCAATTTGTCCTTATCCACTTTAAGCCCATCTGGAAGTACACCAAATATAGCTGTCAATGGTTTCTTTTAACAAACTGTCTAATTTGAAAATAGTGGAAAAATTGTGCTTCTGGTAAGTTAGATCTGGAGCATAATTGTTCATAAGATGAAAATGTATTATATACAGGGAGTCCTCAGGTTACAACGTCTCGACATACAACGATAAAAAAATTGAGATGTGAGTGTTTCGGCTTAAGCCGTTAGCGTCGTACTTACAGACTACGTGGGCGAACTAGTTTGGTTGCGCACAGCAGAAGAATACACAGTAACGCAGCATATGAGTGAGGTAGTTGGCAAACTAGTTTGGTTTGCACGCAGAGGAAGTGTTCCGTTTGGTTGCTTTGTTTGGCAAATTTTTTGGCCCTTATCATGGCTCCTAAAAGAAAGTCAGAGTCTTCAGATGGCAGTGCTTCGAAGAAGAGGAAAGCCATCACAATGGAAGTGAAATAAGACATTGTAAAGAGATCAGAAAAAATAAAAGTAAGGAATTTTTTTTACACTCATTTTTTGTCATTTTTTCTGTTACTACAGTACAGTGTACAGTATAGCATATTTATGTCCTTTTCCTTTTTCTGTGGCTTAGTTGTGTTTTTATGTTCTAGATTATGATTTTGCAAATGTGTTAGGATAGGTAAGTGACTTAGGCTAGGGTGTGTTTCAACTTATACCAAAATTCGGGTTACATCACTATTGTAGGAACAGAACTGTGTCGTAACCCGAGGACCCCCTGTATAGATAGATAGATAGATACTTTATTAATCCCAAGGGGAAATTCACATTCATATATACAATTGTCTTAGTGCCTTAATCCCAAGCATTTTCTAACGATAAAATGCTGAGTGGGTTTGAGAAGGTTGAAATAGGTGATTATTGTGCAGTAAAGCAACAGATAAAAGCTTTTCCTGCATTGGCTCCATATTCTAAGTGATTATTGGATGACTGGATTATTAGTATACTAACGAAAGTTAGTGCTGTATTTACAGGGGCACAAAGCAGTGCATATGAAGAACTACAGCAAGATTTTATGTCAATTGCTGATCAGCCTTGTGTAAATTTATTAATGTATGGCAAATTCCAGGTTTTATAGTGTGTATATTTGCCACACAGTAATAAAACTGAAAGTTTGGTAGTACCATGCCACCTTCTACTTTTGGTCTTTGCGGATGTGTGAATGTTTCAAATTCCAAATAAATTAAGATATAATTGAGTCTTGTTTGTTAAAGAATGATTTGTTAATGTATATAAAATGCTCTGAAACAGAAATAGATCCTTTTGAAGGATGTTCATCTTGACAGTATTAATTCTCCCTGCCAACATGAGATGGAGGGTAGACCTTCTGTTAACATCTTAACATCCTAATTTTTTCCATGCTGTTACCAAAACTGTGTTGATAAAGACCTTTATATTTACTTGTGATGTATCCCTTGATATTGTCACACATGTGCGCATGGGAGGCAGCTAAAGGGCTCGAATGAAGGTCATTCCACGCCAGACCAGGGGGTGGCAGAGTGTGCTAATCCTTTCTCTCTTTCCACTGCAGAGCAGTTACCGGAAATTCCACCTGGCCTCAATGATGTCATTTCCTGTTCTGGCCCGACGATGACACTTCCGGTTCTGGCCCCGATGATGTCACTTCCTCAGCCTTCCTTTAAAGCCGCCATCTTTGCCTCAGCCGAGTCAGTTCTGTTTTGAATCTCTTATCTGTACACAATTGTGCAAATCAATTTACCATTTTGCAGCCTTGTTCAAGTATATGGGTAGCTCTTTGTCTTTTTTTTTTACAATTTTCAAATTGTTTTCATAGACTGAACAGATAGATGACCGGTCTAGTTTGGTGTGCTCTCTTATATTTAAATTAATTTTGTATCCAGATGTCTTTATAAATTTTGGTAATGCATTAAGGACTAATGGTAAGGATATTTGTGGGATGGCTATATAAATATAATGAATTATTATTATTATTATATATAGTATAAGGTGTTATATCATCTTTGTTTAGTGACATTTTCTTTTTGAGTCCTTCTCTGATTATCCCCTTTATCTTTGATATATTTCAAAAATGAATAGCCAATTACTTAATAGCTAATTCAGAAAGCAATGGTGATAGAGGTCACCCTTATTCAGTATGACATTATACTGCAGTTCTATCTATTTATCTATCTATCTATTTACTAAAAATTCACAATAATTCTGAATTTAGTGAAAGAACAAATCTCTGGTGTAATGATGCAGTGAACAATAGCTCCAGAATGACATCAATTTAATTATTATCTTTCTTTATACTTTTTATGTCAAAAATACTGTTAACTGAAATGTAAATCCTGTGACAGATAGGGGCGCTCTCGCTCCCTTGAACCCTTGGACACCAGGCCAGATACCAGGTAAAAGTCTAAATATGACATTTATTAGGAAAATAACGTGCACAAAGCACCCACCTCTCCACAATACTCATATATAACCACAATAATAATAATCAAACACTAATCAATCCTCCACTCTCCCAGATGCGTTGCCACCCTTCCAGCCAGCTCAGCTCGTCTTCTGGGGTTTCCCATAATCCTTTTATAGTCCACTACCCGGAAGTGTTTCTGTCCCTCAGTCCATGTGACTTTCTATCACTTCCGGGTCAGATCAAAAACTCTTCTTTTTCATCCCGGAAGCACGTCATTTCTTCTGTCCATGTGACTGGGATGTACTTCCGGGGTGTAGGGAAAATATTCCTTACTCCTCCCTGCAGCGTCCTCTGGCGGCCCCCATGGTATCCAGCAGGGCTATGAATTAAAAGTCCACAGTCCATAATTCCCTGCTGGCATTCGGGGCACTTCCACGCTACAGGGAGGGCTCCACCTGGTGGCCTGGGGGTATTGGCCGGGATGAATGGCTGGCCATATCCCACAATCCATAAATCCAAGACAAAATGAGATCTGACTTTAGAAAAGTTATCTGATTATGCTTACACAGAGAAGCCTGAAAAAGGCTCTGATAAAGCCAAAAATAATTTATCCAACAATGCAGCCTTTGGGAATTCTAAAATCTGAAGTTTAGAATATAAATTATGAAATTGGTTCAGTCAGAGGCAAATATTGTATACTCATGAGCAATGCATACATAGCACATAAATGCTCCCACATACTACACATCTAAGGAGTGGAGAAAAAAGAAGATTTAATATATTAATTCATACGAATTCAAATGAAGTCCGATTAGTACGAGTTCATACTGTTTGAGTCGATTCATAATGTTAAAGAGCTTAGATTCACAACCCAATGGTATCACTGATATTTAAGTATCATGCTCCTCTTTGCTTTAGACTGCAGAAACATTACTGCTTTTTGTTTCTTTACTGTGGCCTTTTGTATTGCAAATGAATATAGTTACAGTACCATCCAGTTTTTAATTAAGAATGTGTTGACCTATATTGAAATTCTGAGAAAAGTGTATAATATTTTGAGAAATTATTGAATAAGACAATATTCATTCTCCCAGATAAAAAGAAATAAAAACAGGACTTTTTGACAACTCTTATTTAACATATTTCATCAGGTTGTTAAAGTTAAATTTGAACAGATATTAAAATCACTGTATATATGACAAGTATATCAACTGCTTTGAGACAGTTAAAGAAATCTATGTACATTATAACTGGTCTATGATGCTATTAATTGGAAACAATAATTCTTAGTCAAAATAATTTTTATCCCAGATCAGAATTCCTCAAATACATTTGAAATAAAGGAACTGTACCTGTAAGTAATACAGACATGTATTTCATCTGTTAAAAAAATCCATATTTTGAGTGCTTACCTTAGAATTTTCCATATCTCTAATTCTTTATGTACATGGATAGTAAGAAGTGAGGAGCAAACATTGCTGAGTTTGCTTCGCAGTGAGTTCACCAAAATAACAGAAATGTTCACTATATTTGCTGAACTTGACAAAGTGCATTAGAGTAAAAGGGGAAGGACTAACTGAACTAAATTTGACTTATAGGGCATGTGAGAGCATGAGAGCAGTCATTAAGTAGGATTTTAGGAAAGCTAAAAGGTAGTTGGAGAGAAATATTGCAGATAAGGTGAAATACAGTATAACCTAAGCAGATTCTTTCGGTATTTTAGTAGTAAAAGAACACTCAAACAGGAGTTAAGTGTCTCAACTATCAGGAATAGTAAGAGGAAATAAAATACATATAAAGTAAAATGGCCAAAGGTTTGAACTTGCATTTTTTTATGTTTTCACATGTAAGAAAGTGGATAACCTCCCAGAAGTAACAGAGATTACTAAGAAGCAACTGAGTGACTTGGAAATCGCAGGAGGAGAAGTACTGATCAGATTAAATTAGCTGAAACCTAACAAATTACAAGGAAAAGATAACATTTCTACTGAAGCGCTTATGGAGTTTAGTGATTGCGTATATAAACCTATGACACATATTTTTGCAAAGTCACTGCAAACAGGGGAAATTCCTAAGGACTGGAGAAAATCAAACATTACTGTTGTAAAAAGAAGACAACACAAGCATAAAGGGTTGGGTTTTCCGGCCCCGTATACTGTAACAAATAGGTTCAGGTCAGAAATACTGCTCATAACAATATATATCAGACAGCAAGATGGCAAACTGGGGGAATCTTTATGGAGAGGGACCGGAAATGAAAGTGAAGGCTGCTGGGAAGGTACCAAGATGGATGCTGGGATGCTGACGTCATCAGGGGTCGACAGAGGGAAGGCGGAAGTGATATTGCGTGGTTAGGTACTGGAGACGACTTCATGGCGGTGGTGTTTCTTTCTTTCTGCCGAAAACAAAGAGAGAGAGGTTAGTGCTCCGCCATTCCCTTCTGGCCTGCGGTTTCACGTAACAGTTTGAATCTTTCCGCGGCTCCCTAAGCGCGTGTGCGTGACATGACCCCCCCCCCCCCCCCCCCCCAGCCCAGACCCATCGGGTCGGGCGCACCTGACCGAGAGGTCGTGAACCCAGGAGAGGGCATTGGCGTTGGCCTGCAGGTTCCCTCGACGATAAGTGACGGTAAACTTATATGGCTGCAGGTCCAAAAACCACCTGGTAACTCGAGGGTTCGACTCCTTGTGAAGAGCCATCCACTGAAGAGCAGCATGGTCCGTCACCAGAGTAAACTCATGACCTAACAGGTAGTACCTGAGATAGGTTACCGCCCACTTGATGGCCAGGGCTTCCCTCTCCACCGCCGCATACCTGGTCTCTCGGTCCAACAGTTTCCGACTCAGGTAGATAACGGGGTGTTCGACACCATCGATGCTTTGGCTCAGCACGGCACCTAAGCCTGTGTCCGAAGCATCGGTCTGGAGAAGAAAGGGTAAAGAAAAGTCAGGGGTTCTTAGTACAGGTGCCGTTGTCAGGGCCTTCTTCAGGTCACTGAATGCCTGTTCCGTAGCTTCATCCCATACCACATATAAAGGAGCCCTTTTCTTTGTGAGAGTAGTCAAGGGCGTTGCTCTCTCGGAGAAACGGGGCACAAACCAGAGGTAGTACCCGGCTAACCCCAAGAAGGCCTGCACCTGTCTCTTGGTTTTCGGACGGGGCCATTCCAGGATGTCTTTTATTTTGGAACATTGTGGCTTCACTTGTCCCCAACCCACCAGGTAGCCTAAATATTTGGCCTCCTGTAAGCCGAAGAAGCATTTCCGGGGGTTAATGCGGAGGCCGGCCTTCACTAGTGTGGCGAGAACAGCGTACACCTGCAATATATGTTCCTCCCAGGTGCCGGAATAGATGACCACGTCATCCAGGTAGGCAGCACAATAGGACTGGTGGGGCCTTAGCACTCTGTCTACCAGACGCTGAAAGGTCGCCGGCGCCCCGTGTAGCCCAAATTGGAGGACCTTATATTGCCAATGTCCACTAGGGGTACTAAAGGCAGTTTTTTCTTTTGCGGATGCCGTTAAGGGAATTTGCCAGTACCCTTTGGTCATGTCAAGAGTAGTCAGGTACTGAGCCATACCCAAACGTTCGAGTAGGTCATCCACTCTAGGCATAGGGTAAGCATCAAATTTGGAGACCTGATTGAGACGTCTGAAGTCATTACAGAATCTCCAGGACCCATCGGGCTTAGAAACGAGGACGATAGGACTGGACCAGGGACTGTGACTCTCTTCAATAATGTCTAGGTCCAACATTCGCCGGATTTCCATTTCGACCTCTGCACGTTTTGCCTCCGGGAGGCGGTAGGGTCTCTCCCAGACCACCACCCCTGGGTCGGTAATGATATCGTGCTCAATCAGCGAAGTGCAGCCAGGTAACTCGCTGACCACTTTTGGGACGGCCAGGATTTCTTGTTCTAGCTCCTGGCGTTGAAGGGGGGACAAGTCAGGACCGAGATTAAGGGTCGATTTGTCCGAGAAAAGGGAGAGGGCTGTACTGGAGGTAGGGGGGTCTATCCGGTCTCTCCATGGCTTCAACAAGTTCACATGGTACACACTCTCGCTTGGTAGACGATTTGGTTGTTTCACCAAATAGTCCACAAACCCTTTTCCCTCCTTAACCTCATATGGACCCAGCCAATGGGCCAGTAATTTGGAATGAGACGAGGGCACGAGCACCATCACTCGGTCTCCGGGCTGGAACTCCCGGAGAGCCGAGTTCCGATTGTAACACCGAACTTGCGCTGCCTGAGCACGAGCCATATGGTCTTTTAAAATGGGTCTGATTTTATTCAGTCTATCACGCAGTTGCGTGATGTACTCTAACAAATTCATGGAGGGAAGAGCCTCTGCTTCCCATCCTTCTTTTACCATGTCCAAAAGTCCCCGGGGCTGGCGTCCATAGAGCAGCTCAAAAGGGGAGAAGCCCGTTGAGGCTTGGGGCACCTCACGATAGGCAAAAAGTACAAGAGGCAAAAGTTGGTCCCAATTCCTACCATCCGCGCTGACTACTTTGCGCAGTATCTGTTTGAGCGTCTGATTAAAACGCTCTACCAGCCCGTCTGTCTGTGGGTGGTAAACAGACGTTTTAAGATGCTTAATACGGAGTAACCTGGCCACCTCCCTGAACATATCTGAGGTAAAGGGAGTACCTTGGTCCGTGAGGACTTCTTTAGGTATTCCCACTCTAGAAAAAAGGGTGACCAATTCCCGTGCGATGTTCTTTGTATTAGCGGAGCGCAACGGAACCGCCTCTGGGTAGCGAGTCGCGTAATCGACCATGACCAATATATATTTATGGCCACGGTTCGAAGGCTCCAGGGGTCCAACAAGATCCATTCCGATCATTTCAAAGGGAATATCTATTAGGGGAATGGGAACGAGAGGAGCACGGTCCCTCCTAGGAATCTGGCGTATCTGACACTCAGGACAGGATTGACACACACGCCGGACCTCCTCATTAATTCCCGGCCAATAGAAACTGAGTTTTATCCTCTCTAATGTTTTTTCGGCCCCGAGATGGGCGCCTAAATGGGACCTCCTGCCGGTAGGTCCGCGGCACTAGCAGCAACTTCCGCATCTCGCCTTCATGACTCGCGACCCGATACAACAGATCATTATCTAGTACAAAGTATGGCTCAGGTGGCATGGGATTTTCTGACAACTGGCCATCTACGGAAACGACAGCATTCCGGGCAAACTTCAGGGAATCGTCATTCCACTGTTCTCTTTTAAACGAGGCAGGCGTGGATCTAAATAGATGGGTCATGTTGTCCAGAGGATCTGCCTGCTCCGGGGAAGTATTGTTTACTTGGCTCGGGCCCTCGCCTGGTGCTTCCGGGTAAGGGTCCGTCGCTTGAAAATCTTCCCCCTGGCTGCCTACGTCATCACTGTTTGCCGCTGTGCACGGCGAGGAAGCTGCGGGGAGGGTGCCCACCCTTTTGTTTTTCGACCAGTCGTGTCCCAAAATCACTGGGAAGGGGGGTTCGGGTAGCACTGCCACTGACACTCGGTTTAAGTCCCCTTTCCAGGAAATATAACAATTAGTGGAGCTATATGATCTGGTCTCCCCATGTACACACTTAACTTCTACATGTTGATTAAGCCATTGTTGCGGTAGTATGTGACGGCGAGCAACAATGGTTATATTGCTGCCGGAATCAAACAAGGCAAGCACAGCATATCCATTTATTAATACCACTCCCGTATTTGGGACTGCCAGGGAGTTGGACAAAGCACAGTACCTCTCAGGAGCGGCCCAGCTGCAGTCCATCAGCTCGACATTCAATGGGCAGGAGGGAAGAAGGTGGCCGGCCTCACCGCACTTGAAACAGCGCAGTGGGCCCGTCTTATCTCGGGGCTTTACCGGAGCTTCCGCAGCGCGGAGGGCTCGGGGACAACGGCGCGTCCCTGTCGCGCACCGCGAGCCGGCCTTTCTGACCCCCCGGTTCAGTGCACCGTGATCTGACGCTCCATGACCTCTAGGAGGCCTTTCATGTCCCTATAGGGATGTCACCGGACCTGCTGGGCGAGATGGCTAGGCATGGTGTTCACTAAACCCTCACACGCCATTTGTTCTACAACACAGCGTGCCTGGGGTTCCTCTGGCCGTAGCCAGCAGCCCATTTTGCCCCAGAAGTCGAAAGCTTGGGCTCGGGTGGGGCGGTCAGGGTCAAATTGCCAATTTCGCCACTCGCTCGCCTGCTGGTCCGACGTGATGCCATAGCGACTCAAGATCTCGGGTTTGAGGAGGTCATAATTCGCGGCTTCCTCCTTGGGGAGATCATAATAAGCCCACTGCGCGGCACCCTTCAGGTAGGGCGCGAGGATGGACACCCACTCCGCCCGCTGCCACTGGTTCCGGGTGGCAGTCCTCTCAAAGATGCCCAGGTAGGACTCAATATCGTCTGTCTCCGACAACGGTACAATCGGGGGAGGCGGAGGTCGGGTGGGCTCCGGTCTTACCGATTCTGCGTTTGCGAGCCGTGCTTTGGTCTCTTCCAGCTCGCGCTTTGTAGTGGCCACCTCGTGTTGCAGATTCTGGAGCTGCGTCGCCATTTCGGTGAGGACAGCGTTCATGTCCTGTCCTTCTGACATTTTCTTTCGGACTTTGTATCCTGCTGGCTACGCCACTGTACAAAGAAGACAACACAAGCATAAAGGGTTGGGGTTTTCCGGCCCCGTATACTGTAACAAATAGGTTCAGGTCCGAAATACTGTTCATAACAATGTATATCAGACAGCAAGATGGCGAACTGGGGGAATCTTTATGGAGAGAGACCGGAAATGAAAGTGAAGGCTGCTGGGAAGGTACCAAGATGGATGCTGGGATGCTGACGTCATCAGGGGTCGACAGAGGAAATGCGGAACTGATATTGCATGGTTAGGTACTGGAGGCGACTTCATGGCGGTGGTGTTTCTTTCTTTCTGCCGAAAACAAAGAGAGAGAGGTTAGTGCTCCGCCATTCCCTTCTGGCCTGCGGTTTCACGTAACAGTTTGAGTCTTTCCGCGGCTCCCTAAGCGCGCATGCGTGACACTGTATATTGTTATATAAAAAAGTGTGACTGGTCAGATCCAAGTTACTATAGGCCTAAAACAGAAAATTTTTCCATGTTATAGTAATAATGACGTGAAGTGTATAATGTGTGAAGACTTTAGTCCAAATATCAAATAAACACCGGGTGTTACAGACTCAAATCAAAGGCTTCTTCTTTTTGGGCGCATACACCATCAGCATGGCACTGCCAGATCTAAATATTAATGTGGAGAATTGCACATGTACTGATGTAACTTTAGCTGCAGGTGGAAATTCCTGTCCCACTTTATGGTGCCAAGCAGAGTTGTGTTGCAGTGCAGCAGTTTACTAACCAGCTAAAGTGACTTGAAGAAATTGTCTGTTGTTATGGTTCTACCTTTTTCCAAAACGGCTTTATGACCACAGTTTCAGAAAGTCCTTCTCCCATGGGACGACGGGGGTCTTTTCTTAAATAAGTAGTAGCATTGCACATGCACATGTCTTTGTTGTCGAAGTGCAAATGCTGCATGATAGTCTGATAGTGGTCACAGAGCATTGTATCTTTGATTGCCAGTACAACAAATAGTTCTGAGCAGGCATCAACCACAGCACCAACTATGGTCATCGCTGCTCTTGTGAAAAGAATGGAGATAAAAGCTATCAAATCAGAGAGGGTGAGGTAAGTTTGTTGTACCATGTAAATGTCACTGACAGAATAAAACTGAATAATAAATAAAAAGTGCTAACTTTTACAGGTAGCCAAAATTTACACAGGGTGTTACAGTCTCAAATCAAATGTATGTTTTTATTACATCATAGTAATAATAATAACAGCTCACTAATCAAAACAAGGAGCATCTGGACTGAAACCCACAACCTTTTGGTTATAATGCAGCAGTACTTATCTCTGCAAAAGACATATCAACTTTTGACATTTGAGCTTGGGCTTTTAACCCATTGACAGCAACATGTATATTGAATGATTTATTGATATATTTGCAAAACAAAAATGCTGATGAAGTGGTGTGAAGGAATTTAAGATGGCCCGGCAGTACAATTTTTTTCATAGGCGTCACGGATTCTATTGTTAAGGAAAAGATTAAGCAACACCTGGCAACAACAGAAGTGTTACTGACTGTATTTATACCGAACCATTACGTTACGGCTCAGTACTGTACATGAAGTTGTATGGAGAATATGTGGTGAATGTGCAAACATTGATTAACGTAATGCGGAACCAAATTTACAAGCGTGATTTGCATATGAAAACCTTAATCTGCAACCCTGTATTAAGTTTAGGCACAAGCTGACTGGCATCTCATGAAATCAGTCACACTATGGAAAGTGTAAATGCCACATACTGTATTAGTTGGAACATCAGCCTGTTTCTTTTAAATCAGCTATGCAAGAACACTTTGGGTTCCCAGTGGATTATGATAGCTATAGAGAACGAGTGGTAGATTGGACGAGGATGGTGTTTCGGTGTTTGGCAGTTGTAGGGTATTTGTGCGGGAGCACATTAAACTTACTAACACATATTTGACAACATCACCCAACTACTGATCCCTACTATTTTTAAGCAGCTTCTAGATGTGACTGCAGACAGCCAAAAAAATTACAGAAGTAATTGGCATTTACATTTAATTAGCTATACGGCCATATGCAGTGGTAGAACACCTTGGCTTCAATTATTTATTAAAAGTGCTTCAGTCTTGTTAAAACATTCCATCCCATGTGCACATAAGAGAATCAATGGTCCCTGCATTACCAGCATACACAAGGTATATAATGGTTTGTATCTGATATAGTAATAAATCACAGAGTTAATCACAAATGTGATTAATTGTTTTTAAAGGCACATGTATTTCATTTTGGTATTCAGCTCTGTATTGCAATTTATTTTGTAATACAGTACACCCCCAAAAATCGCGGGGGTTACGTTCCTAGAGCACCTGCGAATTGTGAAAAAACGCGACTTTTGAATGTGGTTAAAAAATGCCTATTTTTATAGTTTCAACCCTAAATACAGTATGCCCCCAAAGCAATTTAATTTCATTGCAAACTCAGCTTAATACATTACCTAAAAAATTACCTTAATACATTACCTAAAATCAGAATGTAAAGGTAAACCTGTCTACTGTACAGAACTGTACTGCTATTTCTCCCACGGTATTAGAATGTAAAATACCGATGTTACCACTATATGTACTGTAATTCATGCAAGCGCGTTTTCTTTGGTATGCGCTGTCATTTTCTTTGTTATAAGTAGAGTCAATACATAATAATTTCATTTAATTAAAATACAGTAAAACGTACGGGTACTCACCAATGATGAATGATATTGATGATGAAGTAGCTTTAAAACTTTAGTAGATTTAAAACTACTTGGGTGGCGCCTCTTCTTCAGGCGCTTCAGGAGGAGTCGTATCTTTGTATGGGTCTTCTGGTGGGGTTTCATGCTGGCTTTTCTTTATAGGTTTCAGGAACATTGTGATAGGAAGATGCTACATTGTCTCCTGTAGCAAACTGCTGGTACAATTTCCATGCTTTCTCACGGATGATGTTACCGTCTTCCTGCAGTCGGTGATCCATAGTGCCAAGGCAGGTTCCATCCTGACGATATTTTTATTCCTTATGGTCTTTTCCTTTTTGGCACTATCACAAAAACTTACAGATACCGTACTCCAGATCGCTGCTTCGTTCTTCTTTATGTAGCATACAGTGCTTTCATTAATGCCATAGTGGCACGTTACTGCAGCATAACTTTTTAGTTCATGGAGCAAATCAACCTTCTCCTGGAGTGTTTTTAACTTCTTCTGGCACTTAGGCTCAGTTCCAAAAGCCTTAGAAGGTGCAGAGTGGTTCGACGTCATCGTGTGCATTTACAAATAACAATACAATAACAAAATGGAAAATACGAGGATACCCAGCTGGAGACGCGTCACAAAGCAGCAGTCAGTCATCAGCAAGGAGAAATGAATAACGCTCTTGGATTGGCTACTTTCACCATCCCAAACCGCGGTGGTAAACCCACTCACCTGGAGACATGTCACAAAGCAGCAGTCAATCATCAGCAAGGATAAATGAATAACGCTCTCGGATTGGTTGCTTTCACCATCCCAAACTGTGGTGGTAAACCCACTCACCTGGAGACACGTCACAAAGTAGCAGTCAATCATCAGCAAGGATAAATGAATAACGCTCTCGGATTGGTTACTTTCACCATCCCAAACCGCGGTGGTAAACCCACTCACCTGGAGACGTGTCACAAAGCAGCAGTCAATCATCAGCAAGGAGAAATGAATAACACTCTCAGATTGGCTACTTTCACCATCCCAAACCGCATTTCCCTCAGCGGTGGTAAACCCACTCACCAGGAGATGCGTCATATGGCAGCAGTCAATCAGCAGCAAGGAGAAATGAATAACGCTCTCGGATTGGCTACTTTCACCATCACAAACCGCATTTCCCTCAGCGGTTGCTTCCTGTTCTCTCTACAGCACAGTATTGCCACGAAAAAAGCCATAAAAAATTGCGGAGGATATTTGCGCTTTCCGCTAATAATTAATAGTTAGGTTCTAAGAAAAAATCTGCGAACGACTGAGTCCGCGAACCCTGAACCGCGACTTTGCGGGATCCACTGTACTTTCATTTCATAAGAAATGCTTTTCAGTGTATGTGAATATTACGTGTGAGTTTCTTTGCTGTTTACACTGCATAATACATGAAAATGTTTTAGTTCCTTATTTTTATAAAGAAGTAACCAAAGTTGCCAGTTGGCAAAATGATGCCTGACTGTACCTGCTATCTCAATCACTCTCTACTAGTAAGGGTGTTTTCCTTTAATAATACAAGAGATGTTTCCTTTTATCAGCCATATATAAAAAAATCAGGTTAAATACCATTATAATAAAACTCAAGGGACCATAAAAATATTTTGTTATAACGGAAATTTCTTTACAACGAATATGGGTACAATGCTATAGTTTTGTGACAGGGGGCGCTGCCGATTCACCATGTCTAATGGCAATGGCGCAAGGACAGCTCCATAGCTGCTCTGCTGCATCTGGTAAACTGTAAACCAAGGGCAAAGCAATTGTGGTCCGCGCTTGTCACACAATGTTTAACATTTAACACCAGGCTTTGGTCAGCTCTTCCTCACACTCCTGATCTGTCTTCTCCAGTGTTGTTCAAATCTGAAGATGGGAGCTAAAGCAGGACAATTGTTCATGCTTTGGCTCCTAACAGCTCCTATTCTGAATGAAGTCATGACACTGTACCTGCCTTTTCTATAAAGTAATAAAGTACCTGTATTTTCCTTGAAAACCTGGACTCACCTTCCTGTCTGTCATGCAGCTCTGTGATCCAAGCTTAACAATACGTATAAAAAAGTGCTTCTTAAACTGCAAAAAATATTTTACTTGAAAGTGAGATGTTATATCTAACTTTTTTTAAATAGAAATACATGTATGAAAATACTCAATGAAAAGGAGATGTTAGATGTAACTTTTTTAAAAGAAATAAGAGTACAGGTATGAAAATACAGAATGAACAAAAGACGTTAGCTTTTGAAGGAGCGATTCCAAAATGCTTTTGCCCCGTCATGTTTCTTCATTCCGGAATCAACTTTTTCCAGGATTGTTACATTTTCTTGAAGCGTAAACTGATGCCATTTCTCACTTTTTTTGTTCATCTTAAAGAAAACTTTGAAAAGCGCTATGAAACTTGAACAGTAAAGTATTTGCACAACTACCCATGCAGATGCTCGGTGGAACACTGACTCAGAATTCAGCTATGTGTATGATGTTGTGCCTACATGCTCACTGAATAAGAACTGAAATTTCACAACAGACTGTTTCTTTCTTTCAGGCAGCCTGTTGCAGGGTTCCCAAGACTCAAAGTGGAAAGTGAAGGAGCAGCATTAAGTATGTTTTGCATTGCATTATTATCTTCGGTTTACATTGTAATGGTCGACACCTTACCCAGCCGGCAGCTACATTACCAAGACCTGTGGCCTGGATAAATTACTGAGGCTAACCTACATATACCAAGCCGTACCTCTAACAAATAATATTTTCCCCTCAATCGACAATGAATCATGAGCACACAAAAGCAGGTATGCCAAATAAGTGAATAAATATATTAAATGAAACACAATAACAAAACAATACTGCACATTCCCCACATAGGAAATATACAGGTGCTGGTCATAAAATTAGAATATCATGACAAAGTTGATTTATTTCAGTAATTCCATTCAAAAAGTGAAACTTGTATATTAGATTCATTCATTACACACAGACTGATGAATTTCAAATGTTTATTTCTTTTATTGTTGATGATTATAACTGACAACTAATGAAAGTCCCAAATTCAGTATCTCGGAAAATTAGAATATTGTGAAAAGGTTCAATATTGAATACACCTGGTGCCACACTCTAATCAGCTAATTAACTCAAAACACCTGCAAAAGCCTTTAAATGGTCTCTCAGTCTAGTTCTGTAGGCTACACAATCATGGGGAAGACTGCTGACTTGACAGTTGTCCAAAAGATGACCATTGACACCTTGCACAAGGAGAGCAAGACACAAAAGGTCATTGCTAAAGAGGCTGGCTGTTCACAGAGCTCTGTGTCCAAGCACATTAATAGAGAGGCGAAGGGAAGAACAAGATGTGGTAGAAAAAAGTGTACAAGCAATAGGGATAACCGCACCCTGGAGAGGATTGTGAAACAAAACCCATTCAAAAATGTGGGTGAGATTCACAAAGAGTGGACTGCAGCTGGAGTCAGTGCTTCAAGAACCACCACGCACAGACGCATGCAAGACATGGGTTTCAGCTGTCGCATTCCTTGTGTCAAGCCACTCTTGAACAAGAGACAGCGTCAGAAGCGTCTCGCCTGGGCTAAAGACAAAAAGGACTGGACTGCTGCTTTCTGATGAAAGTACATTTTGCATTTCCTTTGGAAATCAAGGTCCCAGAGTCTGGAGGAAGAGAGGAGAGGCACAGAATCCACGTTGTGTGAGGTCCAGTGTAAAGTTTCCACAGTCAGTGATGGTTTGGGGTGCCATGTCATCTGCTGGTGTTGGTCCATTGTGTTTTCTGAGGTCCAAGGTCAACGCAGCCATCTACCAGGAAGTTTTAGAGCACTTCATCCTTCCTGCTGCTGACGAACTTTATGGAGATGCAGATTTCATTTTCCAACAGGACCTGGCACCTGCACACAGTGCCAAAGCTACCAGTACCTGGTTTAAGGACCATGGTATCCCTGTTCTTGATTGGCCAGTAAACTCGCCTGACCTTAACCCCATAGAAAATCTATGGGGTATTGTGAAGAAGAAGATGCAATACGCCAGACCCAACAATTCAGAAGAGCTGAAGGCCACTATCAGAGCAACATGGGCTCTCATAACACCTGAGCAATGCCACAGACTGATCGACTCCATGCCATGCTGCATTGCTGCAGTAATCCAGGCCAAAGGAGCCCCAACTAAATATTGAGTGCTGTACATGCTCATACTTTTCATGTTCATACCTTTCAGTTGGCCAACATTTCTAAAAATCCTTTTTTTGCATTGGTCTTAATTGATATTCTAATTTTCCGAGATACTGAATTTGGGACTTTCATTAGTTGTCAGTTATAATCATCAACATTAAAAGAAATAAACATTTGAAATACATCAGTCTGTGTGTAATGAATGAATCTAATATACAAGTTTCACTTTTTGAATGGAATTACTGAAATAAATCAACTTTGTCATGATATTCTAATTTTATGACCAGCACCTGTATGTATATCCCTCCACCAAAGCAACAACGTGAAAACACCATATATGCAATAAGAAAACCTCCCTTGCCCCTGTAACATATAACACACACAACACAAATAACAATAATGGATGAATACGGAAATGATAATGATCGTGAACTTGAGTCCGGGTATATTACTGTCCTGAATACGGATGACTGATCAACAAAGCATGGATGTGTTTGAATCTCCTGGAAAATGGAACAATCTCACTGTGTTTCCTCGGCGTGTGGTGGATAATGAAATCCAACCCCGGGGTCTCTGGCGATGATTGAGCTGAAGTGAATCCAGCTGAATGAAAAACAAACTGGATACAAAGCGCGATGAGAAAAATAACAAGAAATGGTGGTTTGTTGTCGTTGAATGAAATCTCTGTCTTTCTCCTTCTTCCTCTCTTTCCCTCCTGATCGTTTAAATAGTAAAGAGCCAGATGTAACTGATTGTGAACAGATGCTTTCCATCCTGGGGCTGCGGTCTCTCTCCCTCATCCGTCCCCTCACACTTACGGGGACAACATTCACTGACGTACACATTATGAACAGCAAACGGGATGATGGAAACAAAACGCACTCAGCACATACATTGAAAACACTATTACTATGTAGCCCCTGTCACAAAAATGAGACATAAACAGATAAAGGTTTGGGGCAGCCACCCGTATAATATGGTATCCTGGCTGCAAAGTCATTTTTTTATCAATAAACAGCACTGATGTGCATACAACTGAGTCCAGAGCAAGACTGAGGAATTAGGAAAAAGGGCAGGGTTTTAAAGGGGAAAACAGGAAGTGAGGTCATAAGGATCAGGCCCATGTTCTTTAGCCATTGGTTCGAGCCCGGACGTGATGTCAGAGGGACCGGAGCCGGTAAAGTCTCCTTCCATTGGCTCGGTCCCGGAAGTGACATCAAGAGAGCCAGATGGAATCTCCCGGGAATGGTCTACAGGAAAGAGGGAAAAAGAATCAGTGCACTCTGCCAGCTCCTGGCATGCCTCAGAACTGCCGTCACTCAAGCCCTTTAGCTGCCTCCCATGCGCACGTGTGTGACAATATATATTCTTCTTCTTTTGGCTGCTCCCGTTAGGGGTTTCCACAGCAGATCGTCTTTTTCTATATCTTTCTTTCCTCTCAATCTTGTTCTGTTACACCCATCACCTGCATGTCCTCTCTTACCACATCCATAAACCTCCCCTTAGGCCTTCCTCTTTTCCTCTTACCTGGCAGCTCTATCCTTAACATCCTTCTCCCAATATACTCAGTATCTCTCCTCTGCATATGTGCAAATCAACACAATCTTGCCTCTCTGACTTTGTCTCCCAACCGTCCAACTTGAGCTGACCCCCTAATGTACTTGTTTCTAATCCATCCATCCATCCATCTATCCTCTTCCGCTTATCCGAGATCGGGTTGCGGGGGCAGCAGCTTGAGCAGAGATGCCGAGACTTCCCTCCCCCATGGCCACTTCTTCTAGCTCTTCCGGGGGAATCCCGAGGCGTTCCCAGGCCAGCTGGGAGACATAGTCCTTCCAGCGTGTCCTGGGTCTTCCCCGGGGCCTCCTCCCGGTTGGACGTGCCCGGAACACCTCACCAGGGAGGCGTCCAAGAGGCATCCTGATCAGATGCCCGAGCCACCTCATCTGACTCTTCTCGATGCGGAGGAGCAGCGGCTCTACTCTGATAACCCTCCCGGATGACTGAGCTTCTCACCCTATCTTTAAGGGAAAGCCCAGACACCCTACGGAGGAAACTCATTTCAGCCGCTTGTATTTGTGATCTCGTTCTTTCGGTCACTACCCATAGCTCATGACCATAGGTGAGGGTCGGAACATAGCCGGACCCCCTCAACACCCTGGCTGCGCCTAGAAATTCTGTCCATAAAAGTTATGAACAGAATCAGTGACAAAGGGCAGCCCTGACAGAGTCCAACTCTCACTGGAAATGGGTTTGACTAACTGCCAGCAATGCGGACCAAGCTCTGACACCGGTTGTACAAGGACCGAACAGCCCAGGGGGTCCGGTACCCCATACTCCCGGAGCACCCCCCATACGATTCCCCGAGGGACACGGTCGAACACCTTTTCCAAGTCCACAAAACACATGTAGACTGGTTGGGCAAACTCCCATGCACCCTCCAGGACCCTGCTAAGAGTGTAGAGCTGGTCCACTGTTCCGCGACCAGGACGAAAACCACACTGTTTCTCCTGAATCTGAGGTTCGATTATCCGACGGACCCTCCTCTTCAGGACCCCCGAATAGACTTTTCCAGGGAGGCTGAGGAGTGTGATCCCGCTGTAGTTGGAACACACCCTCCTTTCTAATCCACCCAATGCAAATCTTAGCATCTTTAACTTTGCCACCTCCAGCTCTGTCTCCTGTTTTCTGGTCAGTGCCACCGTTTCTAACCCATATAACATAGCTGGTCTCACTACCGTCCTGTAGACCAGGGGTAGGCAACGTCGGTCCTGGAGTGCCACAGTATGTGCAGGTTTTTGTTCCAACCCAGTTCCTTAACGAGAACTCAATTATTGCTGATGAAGCACATATTGCTTAAGTGACATTTTAATGCTTCATTTTAGTGGTCTCGCTTGTTAAGGTTCTCCAACCTTAATCGCTTATTTCAATCTTAAACTGCTGCATTCAGTGTTTTAATTGCTCCTTATTAGCAATAAGATGTAAAAGACAAAGCAGCCAGCAGTTCTCCAGCTAGCTTTTTTCCAATTACATCTGTGTGTGTTCATCATGCACGGTTTGATTTAATAAAACACTTAATAGAAAAATGTGACAGACTGAAAATGATCTGTTTTAGGCTTCAAATCATTTGGATGATATCCTTGGAAAGGAAAAAAATCTACGATATAAAAGCCTTACATTGCACAGACTAACAAGCCATAAAATTAAATAAGGTCTGAGATTGGCAATGATTGGTTTCTAATTAAGCAATTGGGTTGAATGAAAACCTGTAGCCACTGCGGCTCACCAGGACCGACATTGCCTACCCCTGTTTTACATCTTATTGCTAATAAGGAGCAATTAAAACACTGAATGCAGCAGTTTAAGATTGAAATAAGCAATTAAGGTTGGAGAACCTTAACAAGCGAGACCACTAAAATGAAGCATTAAAATGTCACTTAAGCAATATGTGCTTCATCAGCAATAATTGAGTTCTCGTTAAGGAACTGGGTTGGAACAAAAACCTGCACATACTGTGGCACTCCAGGACCGACGTTGCCTACCCCTGCTGTAGACCTTCTCTTTCACTCTTGCTGATTCCCGTCTGTCACTAATCACTCCTGACACTCTTCTCCACCCATTCCACCCTGACTGCACTCTCTTTTTCACCTCTCTTCCACAATCCCCATTACTCTGTACCTTTGATCCCAAGTATTTAAACTCATCCACCTTTGCCAACTCTACTCCTTGCATCCTCACCATTCCACCGACCTCCCTTTCATTTACACACATGTATTCTGTCTTGTTCCTACTGGCCTTCATTCTTCTCCTCTCCAGAGCATATCTCCACCTCTCCATGGTCTCCTCAACCTGCTCCCTATTATCACTACAGATCACAATGTCATCAACAAACATCATAGTCCATGGGGACTCCTGTCTAATCTCGTCTGTCAACCTGTCCATCACCATTGCAAATAAGAAAGGGCTCAGAGTGGATCCCTGATGTAATCCCACTTCCACCTTCTACATATCCTGTACAACTCTTCCTCATATAATACCACATCTCCTCTCGAGGCACCCGGTCACATGCTTTCTCCAGGTCCACAAAGATGCAATGCAACTCTTTCTGGCCTTCTCTTTACTTCTCCATCAACATCCTCAGAGCAAACATCACATCTGTGGTGCTCTTTCTTGGTATGAAACCATACTGCTGCTCACTAATCATCACCTCACTTCTTAACGTAGCTTCCACTACCCTTTCCCATAACTTCATGCTGTGGCTCATCAATTTTATCTCCCTGTAGTTACTGCAGTCCTGCACATCCCCCTTATTCTTAAATATCGGCCCCAGTACACTTCTTCCCCACTCCTCAGGCATCCTCTCACTTTCCAAGATTGCATTAAACAATCTGGTTAAAAACTTGATTGTCATTTCTCCTAAACACCTTCCTGCTTCCACAGGTATGTCATCTGGACCAACAGCCTTTCCATTTTTCACCCTTTTCATAGCTGTCCTTACTTCCTCCTTGCTAATCCATTGCACTTCCTGATTTACTATCTCCACATCATCCAACCTTCTCTCTCGTTTTCTTCATTCATCAGTTTCTCAAAGTACTCTTTCCATCTGTTCAACACACTATCCTCACTTGTGAGTATGTTTCCATCTTTATCCTTTATCATCCTAAGCTGCTGCACATCTTTCCCATCTCGGTCCCTCTGTCTAGCCAATCAGTACAGGTACTTTTCTCCCTCTTTAGTGTCCAACCTCTCATACAACTCATCATACCCCCTTTTCTTTAGCCTTTGCCACCTCTCTCTTCACCTTGCGCCTTATCTCCTTGTACTCTTGTCTATCCCACTTCTTCTTCACCATCATCTTCCTCTGTATACTTTCTTGTACTTCCTCATTCCACCACCAGGTTTCCTTTTCCTCCTTCCTCTATCCAGATGTCACACCAAGCACCCTTCTTGCTGTCACCCTTACTACATCTGCTGTAGCTGCCCAAATGTCTGGTAACTCTTCATTGCCACCCAGTGCCAGTCTCACCTGCTCCCTAAACTCAACCTTGTAGTCTTCCTTTTTCAGCTTCCACCATTTGATTCTTGGCTCTGCTCTTACTCTCTTCCTGTTCTTGATCTCCAATGTCATCCTACACACCACCATCCTATGCTGCTTAACTACACTTTCTCCTGCCACCACTTTGCAGTCTTCAATCTCCTTCAGATTGACTCTTCTGCATACAATGTAATCTACCTGTGTGCATCTTAACTATTCTTGTACGTCATCCTATGTTCCTCCCTCTTCTTAAAATACATATTCACCACAGCCATGTCCATCCTTTTGGCAAAATCCACTATCATCTGGCCTTATTCATTCCTCTCCTTGACACCATACCTACCCATCACCTCATCATCTCCTCTGTTCCCTTCACCAACATGTCCATTGAAATCCGTTCCAATCACCACTTTCTGTCCCTTGGGTACAATCTTCATCACTTCATGCAACTCACTCCAGAAATCATCTTTCTCATCCATCGCAGACCCAACTTGCGGGGCATATGCACTAACAACATTCATTATCACACCCCCAATTTCCAGCTTCATAATCATGACTGTCTGACACTCTTTTCACTTCCAAAACACTCTTGACATACTGTTCCTTCAGAATAACACCTACTCCATTTCTCCTCCCATCCACACCATGATAGAACAATTTGAATCCACCTTCGATCCACCTGGTCTTACTCCCCTTCCATTTAGTCTCTTGCATGCACAATATATCAACCTTCCTTCTCTCCATCATATCTGCTAACTCTCTCCCCTTACCAGTCATAGTGCCGACATTCAAAGTTCATACCCTCAGTTCCACTCTCTTTACTTTCCTCCTGTCCTCCTGCCTCCGGACATGTCTCCCCCCATTCTTTTCCTTCTTCGGCCAACAGTAGCCCAATATCCGCCAGCACCCTGTTGGCTAACAGTATTGGTAATTAATTAATTAATATAATTTATTTGGTATCACTAGTATTAATAAAACACAGACTATGAAAACAGAGGTGCAGTATTAATATTTTGTTAGGGAAAAGTTGGAATAAATTTCTGGTTTGTTACCCAAAAAATTCTTTCCTTTTTCTTTCTATTATGAAGGAAATACTCATATTTTTTGCAAAATGAATTTTCAAGGTCTTCACAGCTTTCTTTAGTGTATAATACACTTGTGTTTGTTATCCAAATCTCTACATCAGTCTGTCAGGATACATAAGGCCATGGTGTATTCCTGCCCTACTTATTGACTTTATAAGATGTTCTCTTCTATGTGAATGCTTTTATATAAGAGCATGTCTTTCTCCCTGGTCCAGCCAATCTCACTTTATTTTTTCTGTATTATCTGAAAATTTACATCTTTTCGAAGAAAGACAAACACCAGGCTCTGGAGGTTTAGAATATTACAGGAATTTAAGGGGCCAGAAGTAGCAATTGTTTATTTTTCAAGTTTTAAATTTTTAGATCAATCATTTAAGTTAAATCACATAATTTAATACAAAAAATAAAAGCTGGTCAATTGTAATAATCCAAAGCCAAATTTTAATAATGATGGCCAGTGCAATGCAAGTTCTGTTGAATGCTGGACCTTTTGGAGGATAACTTGGAGGAGCCAGTCTTCTTTGATGGCTATGTCTGCAAGAAATGCCAGTTGATCCACCACCTGGACCTCAGGATCGCTGAACTGGAGAAGGAGTTGGCTGGCTTATCTTGTAGCAAAGAATTGGTGGACCAGGCCTAGGTATCCTTTAGAGAGATAATATGTACTTCTAATGTGAGGAAGGATGAGACTGCAGACCAAACAACTACAGACAGGTGGACCACAGTCACAAGGCGCAAGGCAAAGGGGCTGTCTGGGGCATCAAACCCAGAGTTGGAAGTGTCAAGCCATTTTCAGATCCTTGTGGAGCTGGATGGTGTCTCTGAAGACTCATAGAAGTTAGGTCAACATAGGCAGCTCCAATGGGCCACCTCAGAACCAGTTCCCAGAAAGAAACAGGTTCTGATAGTTGGGGACTCAATCACTAGGGGGACTGGTTGCTACTATTTTTAATATATGTAAATGAGTTGGATAGAAGTATAAATAATAGCTCGTTAAGTCTTCAGATGATACCAAGCTATGTGGATTGGCAGATAGTCTAAAATCCATTGAATCATTAAAGAGGGTTTTGGGCAGCATACAGGCTTGGGCAGATTTGCAGCAGATGAAATTTACTGTAAGCAAATGTAATGTGTTATACATAGGAAATAAACATGTTATATTTTAATGCACAATGGGAGGCTTGAAAATAGAAAGTGCACCTTATGAAAAGTAATTAGGAGTCATAGTGGACTCATCCATATCAATTTCCAGACAGTGTTCAGAAGCCATTAAGAAGGCCAACAGAATATTAGGTTATATAGCATGATGTGAAGAGTACAAATACAAGAAAGTTATGCTCAAGATTTATAACGCACTGGTTAGACATTATCTGGAGTACTGTACACAGTTTTGGTCTCCATGATAAAAACAGAAGTGCTAGAAAATGTACAGAGAAGAGTGACTAGTCTGATTCCATGACTGTAGGGGATGAGTTATGAGGAAAGATTAAAGGAGCTAAGCCTTTTTAGTTTAATCACAAGGAGATTAAGAGGTGACATGATTCAGGTGTTTAAAATTATAATGAGATCGAGACTGTTACTTTAAAATAAGCTCAACAAGAACCTGGTGACACAGTCGGAAATTTGTTAAGGGTAAATTATGCACAATCATTAGAAATGTTTTCTCCATAAAGAGCACAACAGACAAATGGAATAAAGTGCCAAGTGATGTAGCAGACAGCTGGACTTCAAAGGTAGACATGATATTATTTTGGAAGAACTAAGTGGATAAGACTGGTGAGCGTTGTTGAGCTGAATGGCCTGTTCTTGTCTAGATTGCTCTAATGTTCTAATTAATTAAAATACATCTAAATTATTAAATGATTTTAACATTTCTGTTTTAAAACAGTTCACCCATATAGCATTTCCAAAGCTTTTTCTTCACTAAAGGAACTTTAGCCAGAGAAATAAACCAAGTGTTTCTGAAATTGCATCCACCAGCAGGTGCATGTCTACCGGGATTAGATTTATTTCAAAGTGCTTCTTCTACCTCTAAATTATATGCTCAGTTAAGGTCAACATTTATCCTTCCTTTCCAAGAACAACCAAGATGATGACCCTTCCTGATTCATTCAATGCTTGGCCAGAGATTGTGAAAAAAATCATTCTCTATGGCTTCAGCAATCTCCTTTTGCACACAAGCCTCTCTTTGGTTATTGCTGTAGCTTCACCTTGGCATAACAACTACTTGAAAACAACTACTACATTTTGAACACGGCTCCTTTCACCTCCCTACTCTGAGAGCTTGCTTAAGGTCTATTTGGAGTTCATGTCCCTGATATGTAGGAAAAACCCTACTAGAGTTGAAAGATAAGCTCATCACTAACACAAGAAACTTTAAGTTGTTCCCAGCACATCCTCACTACTCATTCCAGGTCTATCCAAGAGGAATTCTAATAATCTGAGCCAGCTGGCTGATAGTTGACATCTTAGCACTACTTTTTACCAGATTGTTTAAAGCATACAGACAGTCTAAGATCATGTGACATTAGATCAAATTTTTTACTGTTATCCTAAGGCAATCTGGTACCAGGAACACCAATGAATACTCTTGTGTATGAATATGGTGTTTATTTTGATAATCCATGTATAGCACAGAAATCTAATAACAAATAATGCCAAATGCTCAAATGGTTTCACTGAGTCATGCCTGTCCAGGTATCTTTGACATTCCCCACATTAGCACTGAACTTTCCTTGTAGGACTATAGTGTCAGGGATGGGTATCATTAGGATTTTAAGGTTTAAGGTATAAGGTTTCTTTATTTAGTCATGTTTACACAAGAAAACATGAAATTTGACTTCTCAGTTGCATCTAATAACAGACAGAATGAAATAAAACAGACAAATAGAGACAAGAAAGGTTAAGGTAAGGCAGTTAGATAATAAATATTTACACAAAAAAAGGTTACAGGATATATTTCAAAACCTTAATCATTATCTCCGATATTTCTTATTGAAAAGTCGTATGGCACTAGGAAGAAAGGAGTTTCTGGAGCGATTTGTGTGGGTTTTCAAAGCGACTATCCTTCCTGATTTGCTGAACTTTAGTTCTACATGTAATGGATGTCTGTCATCAGTTGAGATGATTTCCAGTTTCTTTAACATTACCCTCTGACACACACTAGGCAAATCATCTACAATTAGTCCCAATAAGTTTAGATGCATAATTCGTAATCTGGTGGAGCTTTTTGGAGTTTTGGTTTGTCAGACTATTAAACCGGGCAATGAAACTGAAAGTGATCACAGATTGGATCATACTGCGGTAAAAGGAAAACATGAGGATCTTGTCTACTTTAAATAGTTTGAGTTTATGGAGGAGAAATAAGCACTGGTTGCATTTAGAGAATAGAGATTTAGAGATTTTATCTATACAGATATCGATACTGAGACTGCTCATCGATACTAAGACTTATTGTTACTCTTATCAATACTACTCACCATAATGTGGTGAGATAATGTGTCTCTTGAATGGGGGTGATAACTGGGCTTAAAAGCTGTCATCATCTCCCTACAGATGAAAAAAATTAATTTTTTTTACAATTGAGATAACTAATTTTGTTCTTTTTGCATTGCTTATGTAGCACCCCTCAGGTTTTACTGAGGGAGCTGACATGAGTCAATTTTTTTTCCAAAAATGTAAACATGACCTTCTTATTATACTCAGCACTATCTTTTAATGAACTATGTTAATAATCTAATGAATGAAAATTAATAATCTGAACTTTATAATCTGTTGAACTCATACTATGATAAAAAAGATAAACTAATATTTTAACCAGTTAACTCAATAATTTACATAACTTTACCATGAATTGCACCCCTTTTTGCTAAGCCAGATTTGATTATACAGTACTTTAGCCAAATGCTAAATCCCTTCCCCTTATTTTCACAACAGGGCTAAGTCAGTTATTATCAGTAGATTTAAGTCCAGGAAAACAGTTTTAGTGTTTACTTAACATATCTTTCTCTGAAAGCATAAAGAAAATAATAAGTAAAATCCTCTTATTAAACCTAAACTGGCAAAAAAAAAAACAGAATAAAAAAGTCATGTAAACAGCACCACACATAAACGTTGCCGGTCTGGTACTTGCTTGCAATTGCGACTTTACTTGGCAACTGATTTCTTCGCTCTAACAGAGCATACAGAAATTGCTCGTTCCCAGCAGAAGCAAGCCGACACTTGTGTCTGTTGTGGCAAAGTCTGCTGTGATAGTTGGTCATCTGCAAAAACATCCAACAGTGATGACGAACTCCAATGCCCAACAACATCACCTTTGTTGATCCTTTCATGGACGGCGTCCCACAACTCACCAATTTTCCGTTCTCGACACAGTACGTCCAACCACCAGCATGTCCACATTAGAACATTAGAACACTCTAGACGAGAACAGGCTGTGGATGCTGAAAGTCGGGAATGACGAGGAAACGGACACCAATATAAAATAAAAATCAAGTTCTTTATTCTTGGTGAGAGGAGGCTACAGACCGTCAGCCTGCCAGTAGCCTGCCCATAGCCTGCAGCCTAATGTGGGGCCTCCCTCTATATACCTTCTTCATGTATTATACAAAAAAATATATACATGGCAGTTCATTTTGAGGTCATACACAGATTACGGGCTACATCTTAATTTATAATATACAGGAGTATACCATAACAAAGAACCACCAGGCGCTCGCATTTTCTAAGGAATGTGCCCTTCTCAGTAGACACACACAAACCCAATTTAAGCAGTTTCTTATTCCCCATTACATTAGTTATAAAGAGATTACATTCTTATAACTTTAATATCTTCATTAGATTATATTTGTTTGATTAGATTAATAATACTTATTTATTAATTCATAAATGACATTTTTGTCTTATATTTTTAAGCAAGAGTGAAGAAAATGACCACATTGATTTATAATATCACAGGGTGTTCTGTTAGTATCAAGAGGTCAGCATTTTCACATAAAAGAATGTAAGCCAGTCTCATATTCAGTGCATAATCTTAATTCCTTTCCTACCTAAATGAAGATCAAATCATATAGAAGTAAAAAATCATATAGCTCTCTGCAGCATGATTAATACAAAATACAGCCATTGGTATTTGTGAGTTAAATACTAATAATCATCTGCGGTGGGCTGGCGCTCTGCCCGGGGTTTGTTTCCTGCTTTGCACCCTGTGTTGGCTGGGATTGACTCCAGCAGACCCCCTGACCCTGTAGTTAGGATATAGCAGGTTGGATAATGGATGGATTGATGGATACTTATAATCATTACAGTTAATAATGTTTTCTCTTCCTCAATTTCCTCCCTTTGCACATAAAATGTGCACATTAAATAATCAGATTTCTGCATCATCATAGTCAGGAAAGAGTTTGGGAATGTGTTCGGGGGATGGAAGAAAAGGTGTGTACTGGGGCAGTGTTGTTAGGAATAAAGGTACAGCAACTATTGCTGAACACAACACCCACTTTTCAGTTAGGAGCATTTCTAGCATGTACTTCCTGACATTAAGATACACTTGAAAGAGCAACCAGGAAAGTTATGTGCATCCTTAAAAATATCACAATTAAAAAAGATTATTAGGAAGGGATTCAACGAGGAGATAGGGTTTAGCAGTGGCACATGCATAACAAGAATCTGTTCTTAATTGTGTAACAGTAACCTTCAACCACTTATCGTAGATGATCCTCTAAGAAAAAGGGAATAATCCCTTGACAGAGTCCCAAACAGAAAATCCAAAAAATTGCAACAGCTTAATGATTCAGTCCAGTTTTTACAGTGAGAGACTTGCATTCAAGAAAAGAGTCCATCAACCTTACTGGCATGTGGGGTGCAGATAGCAGCACCTGGAATGGTACCCTCCAGCGAGGTTGATGCCAATGTTTCCTTCGGATGTCTCTGACCAGTATCCAGGTTCCAAGGGGGATCTGGAACTCCGTCGGTGGGGGACTGGTCCGCTAAGTCTGGTTAGCCTGTTCGTGGACTTCCTTCAGGGAGGCTCGGAGACCTGTAAGACTGGAGAGAAGCTCATTGTTCACAGTATGCAGAGTGACATTTCCAAAAACCATGCCAACGGGCATGGGGCATCTGGTTAAAATTTCAAATGGCGACAGTCCCAACTGCCGATGTGTCTTTCCAATCAACCCCATCAAGGCCAGGGATAGAGCATTTGGCCAGGTTAAGTTTGTCTGCTCACAGATGTTTGCTAATTTTGATTTTAGGGTGCCATTGCACCTTTCTACAATACCTCCTCTTTGGGGATGGTATTTGCAGTAATGATGTACATCTATCTGGAGCCAAGTAGTCAGCTCATTTATTACAGAATTCACAAAATGGGTACCATTATCGGTCTGCAGTTTCTGTGGTATTCCCCATCTTGGAAAAATTTCTTTTATTAAAGCTTTAGCCACTGCCTTTGCATTGGCATGCTTAGAAGAAAAAGCCTCAACCCACCGGGAGAACACATCGACAATCACGAGGCAGTATCGATATCCTTTGGATGGCGTTAGTTCAATGAAGTCCATTTGAAGATGCTCAAATGGACCCACTGGTTTCGGAGTAACGGCGGGACTTACCTGAGTTCCTTTGCCTATATTGTACCTTTGACATAGGGCACACTTTCGAGAGAATTGTTCAGCATATGCAGAGAACCCTGTGGTTTCCCAATGTCGCTCGACATCCTAAGTCATAGCGTCTTTTCCTATGTGATCAAGGCCATGTGCGATTTTTGCCATTTCTGGAAAAGAAGCCTTTGGAAGGAAAGGTTTGTTAGTTTCCTTATGGGTCCAGACCCCATCAGAGAGGACTCCTTCTCGGGACCACTTTATCCTTTCTCAGTCAGTGGCGGCACGCTGTAAAGAAATAATTTGACTATCAGGGTCTATGTCATCCCTCTGTTGGAATAAAGAGACTGGTGTGTTATTATAGGCAGCCTGTTTAGCAAAGTGATCAGCCAGTTTGTTTCCTTGGCTGACTGGGTCTTGTTTCCCAGTATGGGCTTGGCATTTAACTATTGCCAGTTTCGATGGTTTTGTTATAGCTTCGAGAAGGGATTCCACTAATTTCTGATTTTGTATGGGCTTACCAGTACTGGTTTTGAATCCTCTTAATTTCCATAATGCCCCATGATCATGGCAGACTCCAAAGGCATATTTGGAATCTGTGTAAATGGTTATGATCTTCCTTTCAGACAACTGGCAAGCTTGGGTGAGAGCTATTAGCTCAGCTGCTTGTGTGCTTAAACTAGAAGAGATTCGATTTGCTTCAAGTAAGTGGTCTCCTTTGACCACTGCATAACTAGTGGAGAGTGTTCCATCGTCTAATCGCAAGGAACAGCCGTCCACATGAAGTACTTCTCCTGTTTCTAGTGGAGTTTCCTGGAGGTCCGGCCTGAGTTTCAGGACCTTTGTTATCTCATCATGGCAGTTGTGTGGTTCCCCCTCTCCCTCAGTGGGAAGTAGGGTAGCCGGATTCAAAGTTGAGCATCTTTCAATAGTGACATTTGACTGAGTACAGAGTACATTTTGATAGTGTATTGCCCTGGCAGTAGTGAGATTACTGAGAGTGAGGTTTTGGCCTGGACTAAGATGGAGTGAACAGCGTGAGGCACTTTTACTGTCAGGGGACTCATAAGTCACATGGAATGGTCCTCTCTACCTGGGCTGGTGCCAGTGTTTTAACCGTGTGTCTCTAATGAGAGCCCAAATCCCAATTGGTATAGAAATTTCTGTGTCAGGTAATGAGGTAGTTCACCACGTTTCCCTCACTTGTTCATACACTCTATCTGTAAGGCATTATGCAGACCTGAAAAAAAAGATGCAAGATCATTGTTGACCATGTGGAGAGTAATTTTACATAACAGAAAGCACATTAGCATGGGGCGGCCAGTAAGAATCTTCAATGGTGAGAGTCTTATTTGGCGATGAGTCCTTCCCCGCAGACCAGCCAGAGCCAAAGGCAATGTATCAGGACAAGATAGGCCTATTTGTTCAAAGATGTTTGCCAATTTAAATTGTTAAGGTGGAATACACATGTTCCACCATCCCTCCACTCTGGATGGTAGTTGCCATAGTGGCGGACATCAATCTACAGCCACTGAGACAGTTCTTGTAACAGAGTATTTACTTGCAATTTCTGAGGCAAACCCCAAATGTGGGATGATTTATTTATTTTTTTAAACTAGCGCTTTGGCCACTGACTTGACATCTGCGTGCCAGCATGGGAAAGCCTCCACCCAGAAAACGTAGATGATTACTAAGCAATATTTATACCCATGAGACGGGGTTAGTTAAATAAAATCTATCTGCAGATGTTCAAAAGGCCCTCTGGTATTTGGTGTTACAGCCGGACTTACCTGCAAGCCTTTTCCTACATTAAATCTTTGGCATAGTGTACACCTCTTACAGAACTGATCAGCAAAGTTAGAAAACCCTCGGGCGTGACAGGATTGTTGCACCTGTGCCATTATTGCTTCTTCTGGAAGGGTGGGCCAAACCATGCACAGCCTTTGCAATACCTAGAAAGAAAGCTTTTGGGAAAAAGGATGTTTAATTAATGGATGAATCCAAATTCCTTTCAGATCTTTTTCTGATCCCTCTTTCTGCCACGTCTTTATCTCCTTTTCCGTTGCTACAGTTTGTAGAGATAAAACTGCATCCTTGGGTGACTCTTGTTCCTCCTACTGTTATAAAAATAAAGAGGTTAGTGGTGAAGTAGGATCCCGGGCAGCTTTCTTTGCCCACATGTCTGCTTGCGCATTTCCCTCACTCACTGGATTCATCTTCCCCTTGTGAGCTAGACACTTCACTACCGCAAGCACACATGTCAAATGAGATGTTCTTGTCTGTACTAAGATGGAATGCACAGGTTGTGGTACCTTAACAGTTAATAAACTCATGAGAACAACATCTGAGCATGCTAATATGGCCTCTGTTATTGCAGCAGCTGCTTTCAAACAGGCCGGGATTGTAGTGGCCACTGGATCCAGTTTTTATTTATTTATTTATTTAAATAGTATGTGACCGGTCCTTGTCTATCTCCTTGTTGTTGAGTTAATACTGCAGTCATACACCCCCTTTCTCGTCCACGAACAGAGTGAAAGGACGAGACTAGTCCGGAAGTCTTAACACAGGCGCAGACATCAACATTTATTTTATATCAGTTAAAGCCTTCCCATCCTGCTCCATCCATGAAATTTTATCAGTTAATGCCAAATTAGAAGAGGTCGCTAAGTTGCTGTGCTTTTTCAGCAAAAAAAAATTTTTTTTTTTTAATCCATTGCCGGCAATATACTAACATTCCAAGAACGGACATAACTTGCCGTCTTGCAGACTGTGCACATTCCCCTGAAGTCAAAAAATGACACAGGTATTTCATTTTTCTTTAACCAGTTGCAACTTTTTCCGGAACACTTTGTGCCCGATTTCTGCTAGGAATACCAACAAAACCTTTGCGTCTTCTTCGCATTATTCCTGAGCCTCAGAGCATAAAAGCAACTCAGCTACATATTACACCAGGACACCACCCCCCTTTGGCCAATAACCTTTCAATTTTTATCTTTTTTAATTCTTGTCCATACACACACGGACACGGACACGCGCACACGTGCACACACTCACACATGCACATAGAGCATCTGTATATCCCTGCTGCATCACAGTTCAGGTCTAACGCTTCCCTTTAAAAGTGAATGCGAACCAGAACTGGGAGTCAGGGTGAACAGGAATTGAAAAGAAAGCATTCGCGAGATCGATAACAGAAAACCACATAGCAGTGGACGGTACTGTAGAGAGAACAGCATAAGGATTCGGGACTATAGGAGTCCTAGGGTGTATAGCAGTATTGACTCCGCGGAGGTCCAGAACGAACCGTCATGAGTCATCTGCTTTTCTAACTAGAAGAATAGGATAGTATTGGATTGGAATAATAGCAACACGTGTAACTAAGTCAGCATAAACAATTATAATACCGGCCTCAGCCTCAAACGGATAAAGATATTGTGCACAAAGGTAAACGGAAGGATGACTTTGGGAAAATGACCAAGGGTTCAGCATGAGCTATTCAGATAAAATATTATTTCCCTTGTACCCAGAGAGATGAGTGGAGTGAATCTAACTAAAGATTTAAAGAGTAAACAGCATGGGTGTAGGTGGAGAGGTGGACGGTAAATGACAGAGCGATCGGGTTACAGGTACAACTTGTCCTACTGCAATTTTCTTAACAGATCCATTTGGGGTGGATAAATATTAGGTCCCACATACTCCCAATCCTCCCCTTCCTGACATGCTAATAGCCATTGTCTCACATTATGACACTGAAAGTGAGTGGATTTAGCAATGGGGATATGTGGGATAGAACCACTCCAGAAGAAAAGCAGTTGTTGTAACAAAAGAGAGATACTGCTCCAGCCAATTCTGCTGGGATATAACAGTTCATTATGCAAATAGTCTCTTTTTCTGACAGCAGCAGCTAAAAAGTCTGAGAGCCAGACTTCACCATAATAGTCAAAAAATCATGCAGTACAGTAAAAAGATTTTAAATACTGTAATCCAAGATGAACCCAGGACAGCAGAGATTTTTGCTGTTTTGAGAAAAACATGAACAATCAAGGCAGCATAAGAGCATGTAATGGTGGTGGTCAGTGCAAGGGTGATGTGTTGTTCTGATGTGACCTTCACTCACTTTTCCGTAACTGAGATGCAAAGGCACAGGCGGGCCATCAAGTCTTGTCTAAACAAGTTCACTGGGCATTAGAGGGCTGATATATTTTGCATTTATTTGTGCTTGTAACTGTCCACTGAACACTGAAATCGGCCACTATCAACCCCCTGCCGTCCCAGAGTCTCATTCCATTGCCCTCTCACATCATTTCAGCTTGAAATTAGCTTCCTTCTAAGGATCTGAATCCATTCTACAGCATTTGGCTTATACATGTCACCTAACTGTTTCTCCGCCGTCATGAACTGGTTCAGCAATTCCTGCACCACCTCTTTTAATTCTTGCAAGTCCCAGTTTCTTTTCACCATTAAGGTGGGACGGTTTTAATCTGAGTCAGACTGTTGTACATTATATTGAGGAATGGGCACTTGTATTAATGGTGCTTGAAATTCCATCCTTTCGTATTCATATTTTTGACCCTGAGGGGTCAGAATCAGGGCTTATGAGGCATCCCTTTCCCCCGAGCTGTGTATTTGTGCTGTAGTACTTGCATGCACCAATCATAACTGAGGTCGGTGGTGATCTCTACCCTCTTCTTCTTCTTCATCTCTCTCTGGCTGAAACTGTTCATTTTAGAAATCATTGGGACCATCTTCTTCCTCTCCCTCATTAATTCCTCCAGCTGCCCCAAGGGGTGGTGACAGACTATTGTCCTCAAAGTGGAGGGGGGGGGGGGGGGGGGGGGGGGGGGTTCTAAGCATGCTGACGCTAAATCAAGGTATAATCTGTTCTTCTTCTTATTTATATTATTTTTATTTACTTATTCTTCCTTCTTTTGTCCGGATTTTTGGGATGGTTCTTGCATTATCAAAAACAACTTTTCTTTTTCTGCTATAAGTTTCATTTGGCTTTGCAGTCCTTCATTGCACTTCTACACTTCTTCTTTCAGGGCTCTATCTTTAATTATCAATTCCCATCTTTCAAACATTTCCATTTTCTCGACTACAGCACCCTCATGCATTTCTATATACAATCTTCCTAAGTTCCTGCATTTCACTCATATCACCAGAGCCTTCTACTGGCCACCTGCCCCCACTCTGTTTATTCCACCGTTTACATTATTTTTTAAATCTAAGCCTGTTTTCTGTTCTATGTAGCGTCTTGGAGATTTGCTTTTTTTTTTTCTTTTTTTTTTCCTTGGTACGTTTTCCGAAAACAATCCTTCGAACAGAGGCTCCTCATTCACACCCTGTTTTTTTTTTCAATTTCTTTCTTTAGCAAATCCCCAACCGGGAGGTACTTTCCCTTTTTACTAAACTTCCACCTCTCTCTTCTAATTACAAGTCTACTTAGGACTCCATCTCATTCCAAGAGGCGCTCTTATCGTTATGTCCTTAGTACCTCTCCCAGACGGTAAAGCAGTTGTGCTCACTGGTCAACGATCTTATTCCTGTCTGCAATTCGCACCTTCACTCGGGCTCCCGAAAGGAGGGGAACTGTCCAGCTGCAAAATAAACTGTGGAAGTAACACCCGAGGAAGACAGGAATAGTTCAATCAATTAGTCTTTATTAGTCACAGATGAGTACATGGATTCATGCTTTGCAAAGCAGAAGAGCCAAGTTTTCCAGTTTCAGTCAGCTTTAATATTCAATTTCCTCATGGCCAGTGAGTTTTCCGCACTTTTTTTTGCTAAACCAGCCTCTCATTTGTCGCTTCACTCCCGGTCCCTCCTGTCTCCTGGGACGATCAACCTGATTAGCGGACTGACAGTCTCACCCGAAGGCCGCTGGTTACCGCTGTTTAGGTGATCAGTTCCCTGAGTGACCCATTGAGTTCAGGATATAACTAGACTGTTAGAGCAAAGAATCTCACCCTCCCGCAATAGTGCTTTTTCCCGATCACGAAATGTTCAGTTATTTATCTATTCTTCCTACTCCCTTCCTTTATTTTACTTTTAAGCCTCTAAGAGACTTCTTCTTCATTTCCTAGGGAGTGCATTAACTCACGTCCTTAACATTCATAATCTTTATACTGTTTTATTTCTGAGAGGTTATCTATACATTCCGGTCCACTCACTGCCTGGTTTCTTTTGTTTTTCCCGGTCGGACTCCCTCGGTCTACTCACCAAGAATTTTTCCTCCCGTCTGGAAGTTTCCAGTTCACTTGACTTTCAGGAAAAAATCAGAGGAGGTCAAGGGCTCCTTACGCGGGAGTCGGCAGGCCAGTCCTAACTTTTTCCGGAGCTGGTCCTTCCCGATCTGGCCAGAATCAGTCCTTTTACTGGTCCTTTGGACGATCCTGCTCAAGGAGTCGCTTGGCCGTCTCTGATCCGGGTCACGGCACCAAAAAACTGTGGATGTTGAAAGTCGGGAACGATGAGGAAACAGACACCAATATAAAATAAAAATCAAGTTCTTTATTCTTGCTGAGAGGAGGCTACAGACCGTCAGCCTGCCTGTAGCCCGCAGCCTAATGTGGGCCTCCCTCTATATACCTTCTTCATGTATTAAACAAAAAAAAAATATACATGGCAGTTCATTTTGAGGTCATACACAGATTACGGGCTACATCTTAATTTATGACATACAGGAGTATACCATAACAAAGAACCACCAGGCGCTCGCATTTTCTAAGCAATGTGCCCTTCTCAGTAGACACACACAAACCCAGTTTAAGCAGTTTTTTATTCCCCATCACATTAGTTATAAAGCCAGTCTCATATTCAGTGCATAATCTTAATTCCTTTCCTACCTAAATGAAGATCAAATCATATAGAAGTAAAAAATCATATAGCTCTCTGCAGCATGACTAATACAAAATACAGTCATTGGTATTTGTGAGTTAAATACTAATAATCATCTGTGGTGGGCTGGCGCGCTGCCCGGGGTTTATTTCCTGCCTTGCGCCCTGTGTTGGCTGTGATTGGCTCCAGCAGACCCCCGTGACCCTGTAGTTAGGATATAGCGGGTTGGATAATGGATAGATGAATGGATACTTATAATCATTACAGTTAATGTTTTCTCTTCCTCAAGGCCATTCAGCCCAACAAAGCTCACCAGTCCTATCCACTTATTTCTTCCAAAAAAACATCAAGTCGAGTTTTGAAAGTCCCCAATGTCTTACTGTCTACCACACTAATTGGTAGCTCATTCCAAGTGTCTATCGTTCTTTGAGTAAAGAAAAACTTCCTAATGTTTGTGCGAAATTTACCCTTAACAAGTATCCAGCTGTGTCCCTGTGTTCTTAATGAACTCATTTTAAAATAACAGTCTCAATCCACTGTACTAATTCCCTTCATAATTTTAAACACTTCAATCATGTCACCTCTTAATCTTCTTTTGCTTAAACTGTAAAGGTTCAGCTCTTTTAATCTTTCCTCATAATTCAACCCCTGTAGCCCTGCAATCAGCCTAGTCGCTCTTCTCTGGACCTTTTCTAGTGCTGCTATGTCCTTTTTGTGGCCTGGAGACCAAAACTGCACACAGTACTCAAGATGAGGCCTCACCAGTGCATTATAAAGGTTGAGCATAACCTCCTTGGACTTGCACTCCACACATCATGCTATATAACATAACATTCTGTTAGCCTTCTTAATGGCTTCTGAACACTATCGGGAAGTCGATAGCTTAGAGTCCATTATGACTCCTAAATCCTTCTCATAAGGTGTACTCTCGATTTTCCGACCTCCCATTGTGTATTCAAACCTAACATTTTTACTTCCTATGTGTAATACTTTACATTTACTGACATTAAATTTCATCTGCCACAAATCTGCCCAAGCCTGTATGCTATCCAAGTCCTTCTGTAATGATAATTTAATTATAATTTGTTTTGCATTTATATAGCGCTTTTCTCACTACTCAAAGCGCTCAGCAATTGCAGGTTAAGGGCCTTGCTTAAGGGCCCAACAGAGCAGAGTCCCTATTGGCATTGACGGGATTTGAACCGGCAACCTTCCAAATTATCTGCTAATCCACCTATCTTGGTATCATCTGCAAATTTAACCAGCTTGTTACTTATATTCCTATCTAAATCATTTATATATACTAAAAATAGCAGCGGCCCTAGCACTGACCCCTGTGAAACACCACTCTTAACATTAGCCAGTTCTGATGAGGTTCCCTGCACCATCACCCTCTCCTTCTTGTGTCTGAGTCAATTCTGCACCCATCTAAAAACATCACCCTGAACTCCCATTTCTTTTAATTTGATGCCCAACCTCTCTTGTGGCACCTTATCAAATGTTTTCTGAAAGTCCAGATAAATAATGTCATATGCTCCACTTTGATCGTATCCTTTTGTTGCCTCCTCATAGAATTCCAGCATGTTAGTAGATAGATACATACTTTATTAATCCCAAGGGGAAATTCACATACTCCAGCAGCAGCATACTGATAAAGAACAATATTAAATTAAAGAGTGATAACAATGCCGATAACAATGCAGGTATATAGACAGACAATAACTTTGTATAATTTTAACGTTTACCCCCCCGGGTGGAATTGAAGAGTCGCATAGTGTGGAGGAGGAACGATCTCCTCAGTCTGTCAGTGCAGCAGGACATTGACAGCAGTCTGTCGCTGAAGCTGCTCCTCTGTCTGGAGATGACACTGTTTAGTGGATGCAGTGGATTCTCCATTATTGACAGGAGCCTGCTCAGTGCCTGTTGTTCTGCCATGGGTGTCAAACTGTCCAGCTCCGTGCCTATAATAGAGCCTGCCTTCCTCACCAGTTTGTCCAGGTGCGAGGCATCCCTCTTCTTTATGCTGCTTTCCCAGCACACCACTGCATAAAAGAGGGCGCTCGCCACAACCGTCTGATAGAAAATCTGCAGCATCTTATTGCAGATGTTGAAGGATGCCAGTCTTCTAAGGAAGTATAGTCGGCTCTGTCCTTTCTTACACAGAGCATCAGTATTGGAAGTCCAGTCCAATTTATCATCCAGCAGCACTCCCAGGTATTTATAGGTTTGCACCCTCTGTACACAGTCACCTCTGATGATCACGGGGTCCAGGAGGGGCCTGGGCCTCCTAAAATCCACCACCAGCTCCTTGGTTTTGCTGGTGTTCAGTTGTAGGTGATTTGAGTCACACCATTTAACAAAGTCCTTGATTAAGTTCCTATACTCCTCTTCCTGCCCATTCCTGATGCAGCCCACGATAGCAGTGTCGTCAGCGAACTTTTGCACGTGGCAGGACTCCGAGTTGTATTGGAAGTCCGATGTATATAGGCTGAACAGGACCAGAGAAAGTACAGTCCCCTGCGGCGCTCCTGTGTTGCTGACCACAATGTCAGATCTGCAGTTCCCGAGACGCACATACTGTGGTCTGTCTGTAAGATAGTCCACGATCCATGCCACCAGGTATGAATCTACTCCCATCTCTGTCAGCTTGTCACTAAGGAGCAGAGGTTGGATGGTGTTAAAGGTGCTAGAGAAGTCTAGAAACAATTCTTACAGCACCACTGCCTCTGTCAAAGTGGGAGAGGGATCGGTGTAGCATGTAGATGATGGCATACTCCGCTCCCACCTTCTCCTGGTATGCGAACTGCAGAGGGTCGAGGGCGTGGCGGACCTGTGGCCTCAGGTGGTGAAGCAGCAAACGCTCCATGGTCTTCATCACATGTGACATCAGAGCGGCAGGCCGGAAGTCGTTCAGCTCACTAGGATGTGATATCTTTGGGACGGGGGTGATGCAAGATGTTTTCCAAAGCCTCGGGACTCTCCCCTGTTCCAGGCTCAGGTTGAAGATGCGCTGTAGAGGACTCCCCAGCTCCAACGCACAGGCCTTCAGCAGTCGTGGCGATACTCCATTTGGACCCACTGCTTTGCTGGCACAAAGTCTCCTCAGCTCTCTGCTCACTTGCGCTGCTGTAATTGTGGGTTGGGGGAAACTCTCTCCTATGCTGGTATCAGCAGAAGGATGGGTGGAGGGTGCAGTACTCTGAGGTGAGAGTGGGTTAGGGTGGTAAAACCTGTTAAAGAAGTTGTTCATCTGGTTTGCTCTCTCCACATCTCTCTCGCTTCGAGCTGCAACCAGTGATGATCTTCATCCCATCCCACACTTCCTTCATGCTGTTGTTCTGCAACTTCTGCTCCAGCTTTCTCCTGTACTGCTCCTTCGCTGCCCTGAGCTGGACTCGGAGTTCCTTCTGCATGCGCTTGAGCTCATACTGATCACCGCCTTTAAAAGCCCTTTTCTTCTGGTTCAAAAGGCCCTTGAAGTCACTTGTAATCCATGGCTTGTTGTTAGCATAGCAGCATACTGTTCTTACTGGAACTACAATGTCCATACAGAAGTTGATGTAATCAGTAGTGCAGTCAACAACCTCCTCAATGTTCTCACTATGTGACCCCTGCAGGATATCCCAGTCTGTAGTTCCAAAGCATTCTCTCAGAGCCTGCTCTGCCTCAGGGGACCACTTCCTGAATGAGCGTGTGGCTGTAGGTAGCTCTCTCACTCTTGGTTTGTAGTGAGGCTGAAGCAGAACCAGGTTATGATCTGCTTTCCCAAGCACAGGCAGCGGGGTGGCGCTGTATGCGTCTTTAACGTTTGCACAACCTCCCTCTTCTGAACCCATGCTGACTGTTCAGAATAACTCCTGTCCTTGCCAGGTGTTGCTCAATCTTATCCTTAATAATTCCTTCCATTAATTTTCCTGTGATGCATGTTAAGCTTACTGGCCTATATTTGCTTGGATCTGCCCTGTCACCCTTTTTATATAATGGGATGATATTTGCCATTTTCCAGTCCTTCCCTTTGGAATCTCTCCAGTGTGCAGTGACTTCCTAGAAATGTGTCAAGGGTTTATATATGTACTCGCTAGCCTCCTTAAGAACTCGAGGGTAAATATTATCTGGTCCTGGTGATTTGTTTGATTTCAGCATATTTAATCTGAGCAGCACTTCTCCCTCTACAATTTCCAAATCCCTTAGTACCTCCTTAGTAGTCCCTGTTACCTCTGGGAGGTTATCCACTTGCTCAGTTGTAAACACCTCAGAAAAATGTAAGTTTAGGGCATCTGCTATTTCACTGTCTGTATCTTTTAATTCCCCTTTATTATTTCTGATGCACTTGACCTCCTCCTTGACTGTTCTTTTATAACTAAAATACTGAAAGAATCTCTTAGGGTGTTCTTTCGCCTTATCTGCTATATTCCTCTCCAACTGTCTTTTAGCCTCCCTGATATCCTTCTTAATGTTTGCCCTCATGTTCTCATATGCTCTACGATTCACTTTGCAGTCATTAGTCTTATATGCCTTATAAAGCAATATTCTCTGCCAACAGTTAACTCCATGCTGGAATCAGCTGAGTGTTAAATAAACTTCTAGTTGAAGTTTACCATTGATATAAACAAATTTCTCACAGTAAAACTCACATATAATTATCTTGTTGACACCTTTATCGATACCTACACAGATACTCCCCACTTCCCTTTTTTCTGCTTTTTGCTTTTCTTCACGTCTGACCTGCGTCCTCATTAGATACCATCCAAACCAATAACATAAGTTAACATAAATACCAGTGTTTACTTTTAAGTTTAAAGCATTCTAAATACATACACAGCAATTTAACAGCATGCATAATAAAATAAACTGTTTTAATCCAATTTTAATTATGTCATTAAAATTGCTATTACCACCTTGTAAGTCACGTTTTAAAGGCCTACACTTATTATAGTTATAAATTAACTTATCCTTTGTTGTCAGAACAGCTCAGCTCAAACTTAAGCAGTTTGTAATTTATGCTATGCTATGCATACCAACTCGACTCCACTGAGCTGAAGGGCTATAAATCTTTCACAATAAACTTTGCCACAGCCTGTGGCATTCTGCTGTTTTTGCCTTCATTGGTTTTCCTCATCGAGCTATGGAGAACAGGGTGGATGTGGGTGTATGATTTCTGGTATCCACTGATGAAACTGCAGCTGCTGTGTAACTGACACTGTCTGAACACAAGTTAAAACCAATGATTACTTTGTATGTCCTGAGTGAATAACTACTGACTTACTTTTATAATAATAACAAGTGTTACCTTGACTTAATGATGTCCAGACAGTTGCATTTTCAGTTTGGCTAATTCCAGCAGCATTGGAGCTGGGAGGCTGCAGTGTGAGTACGTTTTAGCAACCACTTCCTTGAAGCTGTCAATCACACTGCACTGCTTCATGTTTATGTAATGTTGTACTTGTTTGTGTTTCAAGAGGTTGCTAGTGTTACCACTTTTACATGCAACTACCTTTTAAAAAATAATGCATTTACCTGCATTATAATTACATTTACTAAAGTGAGCCCACACGTTTAAGTGCTTTAGCAGTCATAATGACGAGACTAAAATGTGATGACCTGACGCCTGCAGTGTTGTCATTGTTAGGGCACGGTTAAAAATTTAAAAATGCTGATAATGTGATTATGAATTAACATTACAAAAATATCAAAAACAGCACAAATTTTCCAGGTGCTTATTGAAATTTTGGTACAGACCAGTCTGGAACCGGTACCAATTTAATACGATTTCAATACCCATGTCTAGTCAGTAGATGTAATGTAATGTCTCTGAAAAAACCAACTACTCAGAACAGTTGTTAGCTACTCTCTAAGCCACTGGAACAAACTCCAGTTGTATTATCCCAAGCCAGGGTCTTGTGAGTATCCCCAAAACTGTTCCTTGTTGGGTACCTACAGAGTAAGAAAGAGACCATGCTTGACCCAGAAATGTGGTTACAGAGCCAATGTTGTACTCCATCTCTTGATAGTATTTTTCAAACATCTGCACACATTTTCAGTTCTTTTCCACCTAAGAAATTAGTTTTCAGATCCCAAGACCCAATTTCTATTATCAAAGTCCTCTATACCTGAATCTGTCCCACTCTTGCCTGTCACCCAACTGACACTGCACTCAATTTTCAACCTTCATCTAACTGACAGTAGGCTCCTAAGAAAGCCTGCATGAAGCTTTTTGTGATAAGACAAGGCTAGATGGGTTACCAAGCCACCAGATGCTCAGAAGCAAACATCATTAAAGACCTTCAGAGAGTCCATCTACAGTACAATTGTTCCAGGTGAGTTACTCTTTGTTTATTTGGACCATCATGCTAGTTATTTTTGAATTGTTCTTTGTTTGGCTTTCTTATCAAAAATACATAACTACAAACAACATAGCTCTGAAGATCAATGAAGCAGACAGGCTTCTCCAAAACACCCAAATCACAGTCACAGGATAGTTTAACATTTTATGAATCTTATTAATTATACATTTTTTAAATTAGTAATATTTTAATACAGTAGTTTTTTAATTCCTATTTTAGGACTATTAATAGAACTATATTATTTTTTCCTTGGAAAAGGAAGTAAACTTTATAAAGCAAATCTGTGTTCTGGCAAGAACATGGGCTGAAAACCTTTATAGAGATTTACATATAGAAAATATTTTTGCAATACATGAACATTTATAAGAAATTCATCTTGCCTCAGTTTTCATTACTTTCACACTGGAAACTTTACTCAGTGTATTATATGTTAGTTTCAAAAACTACCATCTTTTTCTATAGTGACACCACAGTTAGACAGCCCTACAAATAAAGAATGTCTAAATACTGTAACTACTTACATTTCCATATATAAAATGATATATTCCTCCTTAATTTAAAGGATTGCATTAATGCATATTCTTGAGCCTACACCTTAGCAGTAAAGGCGAAGTATAGTACATAATGTTGTGAGCCACTAGGGAGTGTACCACCACTCTAACCCAGACACAGACAGGCAGGGCACAGGTTTTGCCACACTACACACATTTATTTATACTTTGACGTGCTCAAAATACCAGTCAACACAACATACTGTACCATTACCATTCAGTCCCTTCTTGCCGCCAGTGCTTTTCCCTCCACTCCTCCTCAGGGTTTTTCCTCTCCTCCCGACTTTGGCCAACTTATGGAGTGAGGTGGCTCCTTTTTATAGGGCACCTAGAAGGACTCCAGGTGCCTAACGAGCTTCTTCCAGGCACACTTCCGGATGTGGCGGAAGTGTGACCAAATTAGGCCCTGGAAAGGTCCATGCGCCCCTTGGCGGTGGCCACGAGTTTGAACAGAATTGAGCTTCCTTGCTCATAGCCTGTGGCCCCACGTGAAACCAAGGGGGCAGCCCTCTATTGGGGAGAAACTGTCCTGATAATACTGGTCAGGTAAGGATTCTGGCCACCCCCCACAATGTTCACAATGCCACCAGCTTTGTCCATGTTGGAGTAAGTGTTGTGGAACAGATAGATAATTACATCTTCCGCTTCAGTATTTGTCTGATTGGCAGACACAAAAATGGGTCCAAGTGGTCTCTCACAAGAGGATTCATATAGTCCGGGAATAGCCTTTTGAATGTTTTCATGATATAGCATGTAAGGGCCTTTGGTCTACAGTCATTAATTGAAGAAGCACTTGCCTTCTTTGGAACTGGAACAATACAAGATGTTTTCCACAGCTGTGGTACTTTCTGGAGCATTAGTGACAGACTAAATGGGTAGCAAAAGATACTACAGATCTGGGCCCTGGATTTCTTAAAGGTAGTAAATATGTTAGTGCATTCCAAATATCTTTTAGCTATGCATATTGTCACACATGTGTTCACTGGAGACATCTTATGGGATTGAATAATTGCACTTACCCTTCGAACCAGGATTTGACATTGTCCACTAATCCTTTTTATCCTTTACCCTCTGTAGACCAGTGATCTGAAGTCTAGTCCTCTGATGTCACTCCGGTTCCACTGACGTCACTTACAGTTCATGTACCACCAGAGTCACCCCTTCCTTCCAACTCACCATATCATCACCATCTTGTTTATTGTAATTCAGTTCTGTTTTGAACTGAATCTGTAAATACCTATTTTTCCAGCTTGCTTGCCAAGTATACAGAGTGGTTATTCTAAACCTTTATCTGTGCTAATTGTGTTTATTTTACAGTATAATATACATTAGTCCTTTTGTGAAGATCCCCTGCTCATTGTCAGTTCTTGGCATAATGCTCAGAAAACATGTAATATGTGAGTTTAACAAAACTCTTTATATATCAATTCAAAAGATTACAGGATAGCTGCAGAACTGAGTAAAGAAATAATGCTGAGTAATACATGGTATCTTTTACTATGGTAATTATTGATAAAGCAACCATACGCTCTTATGAAGTTTCACAAAGGAAAGTATTTTGTATATATACAGTATATCTATATATATATGTGTGTGTGTGATTCACCCTAGAATCCCTGAAGCCTATGAGAAAAGTTGTAATCCGGGGCCACCTTAAATTCCTTCGCACATCTCCATCAGCGTCTTTGTTTTGCAAATGTGTCAATCAGCACAAGCAGCCTGCTATCCCATCCCCCACTGATGCAGCTGAAGTTCTCCCAGCTCAAGTATCTGTGTGTGAGGTGCCTGGAGTTGTATAGGGTAAATAATATATCATTATATGGAATACATACATTTCATGTATGTTCAGTGTCTACAACGATCTGGGTAAATGTAGGATGACAGGAAATGTGAACCAAGAAATGCTGAAAACATACCTAAAACAGAAACTTTTTCCATGTTATAGTAATAATGATGAGAAGTGTATAATGTGTGAAGAACTTAGTCCAAATATCAAATAAACACGTGCACTTTTATTCAAGAATATAACCAAAGAAAAAAAAACATTTGATTTACTTGTTGCTGTCAATGAGTTAATAACCCAAACTGAAATGTCAATCAACAGAAAGTTGATATGGTGCAGAGGTAAGAACTGCTGCATTATAACCAAAAGGTTGCGGGTTTGAGCCTGGGTACTTCTTGTTTTGAGTAGTAAGCTGCTATACATTTGATCTGAGTCTGTAACACCCAGTGTAAAATTTGGCTACTTGTAAAATTGATTTATTTAAAAACTGGAGTAATATGATTAAAATTCCTAGTTCTAGTTATGCTCCTTGCTGTAATAATCTATACTAATTAATAAAAGGCAAAGCCCTCACTGACTCAC